>NW_027450361.1:0-37114 GCF_964194025.1 Convolutriloba macropyga | reverse complement strand
TTTGCATTGAGTAGAAGCAATAAAAACAACAAAAACGATCAAAAAACGACGATTACTTTTCAAAAAAGACGACGTAAGAAACCGCAAAAAACTATCAAAAAACGACGATTTCATTTAGAAAAAAAAAAACGACGTAAGAAACGACAAAAAAACGACGAAAAAACGATCTTTTCTTGCATGTGAAAAAACGACGTAAGAAATGACAAAAAAACGACAAAAAAAAGATCTTTTCTTACATGTGAAAAACGACCTAAACGACGGATACTAATGAAAACGAAGAAAACGACGAAAAGGACGACAAAACGATGAAAACGACGATTTCTTACAATAAGATTGTCGTTTTTTCGTCGTTGTCCTCAACACGGGTAAGGCTCTCGTTCTGTAAAATATTCTAAGTGAGCGAGAATCCATTGGTTTTTTAAACATCAGAAACTTTAATACATTTCTGTCTTAGGATAAAATTGTGTCTGTCTCTCTTTTTGCTCATTAAACGACAAATTGTTCACAACTCCCCGTAAAGCACCAAAATCGACTGAAGGTCAAATAACGCGAAAGGAGTGTGAATACATCATTTACTCTGCAGAAGTTTCTCACAACTATATCATGATTTGGTTTCAACTGATATTTTTTGGAGACTTAAATATGCAGTGCCCGATCATAACTCTTTTCAAGATAAAATCACGCTTCAGCAAGTATTTATAATTTTTCGGACCAAACACTTTCGAAAGTGATAGCTTTGGCATTTTATAAGCTGAAAACGGCTATTATTCTAGCGCGCTTCTGTTTTCGCAATACAAAAATTTCAATAGGATTGGGCCTCTTTTATATGGTCTTTCCACACATTTTTCAATTTCTGGTTGTCGAAGAGGTCTCAAGTTTAGAGTACACATTTTTAGAGTTTTAAAATGTGTGAAAAACGAGTAAATCTAGAGAAAAATCTCAAACTCTTTCGGAATCCGACTGTTTCGGAAGTTGATATTTTTTCTAAGGCACCAAGTGTTTTTAAAAATATTGATTTTTTGAGTTTTGCCCATTCTTTTTGTTATTTTTGATGTCTAGTTGTTTCGTCTCAACAATATTATCTCTAATGACTTTCATAGGTAAACAAAATAAATCCGTTGTTTCTTCAAATCTCGGTCGACAGTTTAAAGAAACTTAACATCATAATTTTTAAAATTATTCATAAAAATATTGTTTTTCATATATATTTCTTGTTCTTTTTTATTTTAGTATTATTATTCACGAATCTTGACGCTCAAATTAGAAATGAAAACCTGCATTCGTTTTCTAACGAAGTATCAGTGAACATTTGTAAGGATTTCTGTCAATAGATAAAGTTTTTTTTACTATGGCCTTATATAGAGCACACAGCGAATCCAGATACAATAATACAACGCAAATGGACAGCTACAGAACTTAGAAAAGAAATCAGCCGTACTAACACTATGATAACTGGCGCCGAAAACAACTCGTAGTATTATACGAAAAACCTGTAACAAATATAATAAAAATTGAAAACTCTAATACAGACGAACGCCGTAAAAAGCTATTAAATATTCTATTAAAATTTTTGAATAATATTCAATTAAAATTTTTGAATAAAATGCAAATTGTCCATGATTTTAAATATATTGTCAAGGTTAAAAACTTTAAAATGTTGGTAGTAATTGCAATTGCTTAAAATTACACTCTAACACTCTTTTCCCGATAAATACGCGTGGAATACCCATTACATCCTAACCCTCGCTTAATTAGATGTGGATGAAGGGTGAAAATTCGGCCCGGTAGGAGATGCCTCTGAAGTGAACCGAAATAACTTTAAAAAATGCGCAAATGCAATTTATTGTAGACATATTGGCCCAAACCCTGGCGAAAACAACTGAAAACAATAAAAAATTACTGTTCTTTTCATCAATTGACTTAAAGTACGCGGCACCTAGAAAAGGCTAAATAATGGACCTATCAGAGAAAAAGGTGACTATATGATCCAAACTCAAAAGAACTCAACTCATTAGAAGCAAATTTAATTGTTTGGGTTACTATATCGAGATTGAGGCCCAAACAGAAAAACTGAAGCCATTTTAGCACTGTAACCTCCTAATGCATGGAAAGAGAAAATATATTTTTTGCACACAGTACATATCTTGGAAAAGTTATCCTGAATTTCATCATCAGTAAGCATTTGTAGATATAAACGGGTTTCGGAGAATATCAAAATATTTGTCATATACATATGGAATTAATCTTTTGTTTAAGGCACCCAACTATGAAAAATTCTAATCATATTATATTAACGCAGCTTGAAATGAGGCACGGGACGCACAATAATTATACCATTTTGATGAATTTGGAATTATCAAGGCAGCGATAAAGTATTGCTAAAATTATGTATTCTCCAGTGAATCTCTTGGTTGATATATGATTTAATTGGTTTCATAATAGGGTGGTCGTAAGATATAAAGAAGGGACAGTTTGATGTTATATATTTTCCTTTCCCGACTTTTCACCTAACTGTGAGGCTATTGATCTTCAGAGCGTTAATTAAATTCAATTTTACAAAAATTTCAAAGGATTTCTGAAAAAAAAACAATACTAAAACATTAAAAGTGTCACTCAACACAGTGAGATTTATGCGGTAAAAATCAGCAAAAAAGTATAAAGCAATGAATTTATAGACTAAATTTTACGACGAACGTTAAAAATATAAGTGGTTCGAGCCTTAAAGAAAGCATTGAAAGCGGTAAAAATTTGTACTATGAGATGTAATTTGCTATTTAATTTAAATTATCCCTCACTAACGTTCTCACATATCTTGGCTTGGGATGAGATGCAATTGTCAAGATAATGTAATGTCGAGTTCAAATTAAACCATTGGACTTCATTGTTCGGACTATATATCAACATTTTTGACGCATTTCACGCACAATTAGATTTAAAAAATTGGTTATTTATCAGTAAATCGCCAAATGCACACTTTTAGAAACTTCCCCTTTTGTAGACGTAAATAACGTTTTAAAGTCACGTGTATTCACGTTTTGTTTCAAATTTTGAATCGCAAATAAATGTGATGGTAAGATTGTGGACAATAGCACCATTTATTCACAATTGTCAATATTTAAGAATTGTGAATAAATATGATGTATATTTCCAATTATGAAATAGTTTTTCCTACTAACATCTTGTCCAGGGACGCTGATAAACCTAACAAAAAAACTAAGACTTAGTAACACAAATAGGTACTGAAGAGAGTATTTGGGTTTGTTCTGGGCTTTGATTAACTTTTAATTCGTTTTTTTTTTCACATTTTAAAAAAGATTTTTCGTGCAAAACCACTGAATTGTCTTAAAACAGGATTTCTGAAATTCGGTTCTTCTTCTTTTTGGTTATATTCATTTCATTTACTCTTTATTGTTTGATAAGATTCTATGGCTTTAGTTCAAATATATTAAACATAAACCTCTATTCCCCAGTCGATTTCGAATGGTTACCTTGCAAGATTATGCATAATCTTGCAAGATTTCTGCCAGAATCTTGCAAGATAACCATTCATTCTGTCAGAAACTTGCAAGATAACCATTTTTCTGCCAGAATCTTGCATGATAACCATTTTCCTGCCAGAATCTTGCAAGATAGCAATTTTTCAAGATAATCCTTTCTCTGTCAGAATCCTCTAATATATCCACTCTTTGGCACAAGATCCTACAAGATGAATTGATTAATGCGAGTAATTCTGACAGCAAGAGATTTGCGCGAAAGCTCTTCTAAAGTCCTTCGAAGCTCAAAAAAATGGCAAGCCGTGAATAATCACATTTTTTGGGCATTGGCAAGAAAACTTAAGCGCAAGGAGCTGAATTAATTGAAAGGAAGCTGTTTAAGATGCAAAGAATAATATAACATAATTTTTTCATCAGGAAAGGTAATCTGGACGTGTAGTTTTATAAATATTGATAAAGTTGGAAAAAAACAGTTTTTAATAGTAATTTATTTTGTGCTAACAGATCTCAAAGGCAGATTTTAATTTGTTTTCTCCAGATTTTTCATATTTCCAGATTCAAAATCTATTTAAATTTATTATTTTTCTTAAAAAACACGCAACTGATTCTGAAGTAAATTTCTGGTCAAAATGAAATGTGTTGGATGATTGAGAGCCAATAAGAGGACAGCTTGACCGGAACGAACTTGCAAGAATCTTGCAAGATAACCATTTTTCTGGCAGATCTTGCAAGATAACCATTTTTCTGGCAGATTTTTCAAGATAACCATTTTTCTGCCAGATCTTGCAAAGATAGACAGTTTTTGCAAGATTCTGGCAGAATCTTGCAAGATAACCATCTGATCTCGACTGGGGTTAGACCTTATTTGCAACAGGTAGTGACGTGTTTAGAAGTAGAAACTTTTTTGTTCTAGTTTACTACAAAAATGCACTGATCCTGGAACAAAAATGCACTGATCCTGGAACAAAAATGCACTGATCCTGGAACATCCGAGATTCTTTAGAATGCGAAATGATTTGATGAAACAAAGAGCGAATAGGTTTTTCTGCCAATTAATATTGTTTAAAAAGTCTGGTATAAGTTTTGGTTATTATTACGTTGTGTTTTGTGGAAACCCGGATATAACGCCAAATCAACTTCAGTACTCGGCAATTCCATTTTTGATTCTATTTTGATTGCTGATTTAGAACTTTGATAATGTCAATTTTTACCCTAGCCAGTTTTGTGCACGTCCTTGCAACTCTAAACCCAGATCTAGGCCAAGACTTGGCAAGTGTAAATCCAAGTATTGACCATGACGTAAATTGACGGGCAAGCGTAAATTGAAGTCGCGAAAAATAACTGAAAGTTTGTCACAAATAGGTTAAAAGAACAGGAAATTTAGCCAAAAAAATAGTGAAAAATAGGTTAGGAAAACGCGAAATTGATCCCAAATATTAATGAAAAAATAAGGTCTCGAAAGACCAAAAATCTGCCGATTTTTTCAAAATTAACTCACGAAAGCGTTTGACATATGGTGTATATAAAATTCAAAAAAATTGTTGATTCTGATTTTTTCCTCCTGTAATTTTTCTCGAAACAACTGAGAACGGATAAACATTGGCGCAACACCATTAATACGATCTCCATTAACTCCCTGGGGTGCTTTTTTTATTTTGGATGGCTGTTGGGTAATTTTAAGCACCCTTTGATTGTGGCGACAACTTTATCCCGAAAACGTTGCATGTCACAAAAGTTTAAGCAATTAAAATTTTTCTCGGAAAAATTGTTAAAAATCGGTCTTGACTTGGTAAAAAAATTTCCAGTGTTACCAAGTCTTGCCGTACTTGTAAGATGTGTATTAGCACCTGCCCCGTAAAGAAGACTGAAACAAGACCCGCATTTAGAATTTCCGTTTATTGACTTGGATTTGGAGCTCTGTACGGGAATGATTAAGTTGACCGGACAGCCTTGAATTCCTTTTTATGATAATGTGCAATGTATACCAATATCGAAAGTGGTCCGGTTATTTGTGGTGCTCATTAGCGAATTTAGTGTTCCATTTACTTAAAAAATGTTGATTGTGGAAACCAATTTTTTTAGCTCGGCCAAAAACTAATATTCTATTGTGGAAGTTCTATCCTTAATTAAATAATTGTCAATATTAATTGTGAAAAACAGTGAAAAGCTAAAAAATTTTTTTATTTGTTCACAATTTTGTAATTTTATTGCGATTACTTTTATTTAATATGAGGTAAAAAGAAATTTATCGTTTATAATTTTCTTTCAAAAGTTTTGGCTCGTCACCGAAACAAAATTAATTTACGATCTTTTATGACCTTTCTCCGCATTTTTCTAAAAGTTCGAAACGATGTCAACTTGATATCAATGAATTGTTTTTGCCGACTTTTGCAGGCTTTGTGAGAATACGATCAATAGTGAGTCCTATTTTGATAGCAAAAATATCAAAGTTTTCTCATCACCCTTAAATCTCAGTTTATGCGGAACAAACAGCAGTTGCTTATAGAGAGCATATAGTAATATGCGAGAAAGTTTTATAGATCACTATCTAACTAATAGCTTGCCGTAATCGTAAATAGAAAATTTTGGGGAGAATATGTTGCTTTCGGAATTTTGTATAGCTGCACTTCTTTTTTTGGGTAAGCGTTTTCTTTTTTCTTCACACTATACTAAGTTTTGTTTCTCATTTTTTTATGTAATGATTTTTTTGTTATTCAACCAATTAGATATGTTTTTGTTCATCTAAAATTGTAGAATTATTGAAATCTTTCAACAAATGCGGGCTTCATCCTAATCAAAATTTTATCAGGAGCTCGTTGAAATGTAGGTTTAGGTTTTTTACTGAATAGTTGTAGATGTACTGATGTCAATTTTCTCAAAAAATTATTTGATTTTAGCCTGAGCCTTAGTTTTGTTAATAAAAATAGGAAATGAAACTAAATTTTTGTAACCAAATGTTGATTATATGTGACACTAAATACCACTGCAAGAAAAAGCGCGCAATAAAAGCTCTACTTCATTCAGTTAGGTCCGAGTCACAAATTAAATGTCCAATTAATATAATTTAACTAGTAAATTGTATCACAAAAAACATTTATTTTATTTGTTTATTGTACTCGAGGAGCTTATAATTTCAACGATCTGATAAAAATCTTAAAAATTTTTTTTAAAAAAAGATTTCAACTTGTTTACACTAGTTATTCTGTCTGATATAATTCAATAAAAACTATTAATACTTCTAATGTAAGCATAGTTTTAACTTTAACGCCATGAAACCTGGTGCCATTGACCCGGGTTGAAGTTCCTTTGATTTCATACAAGGATCATATATGATTTCATACTGTCCATACTTGATTTCTTAGTACGATCCTTGTATGAAACCAAAGAATTTATATATGATCCTTGTATGATTACCAAGAAATTATATATGATCCTAGTAAGAATGCCATGAATCACAAATCTATTTTTCGAAATTCTTTTACCATTTATGTTTTTTTTGTGTTTATTCGGTAGGGCATCACCTATATGATACCCCGGCATCATATTGTGATCAGCCAAAAGACCCTAATGTACAATATCATTTGCAAAGTTGGGCACTAAATGAAAGAGTAAGTCCAAATAGATAACAAAATTTTTGAAATAGTCTGAAGCCAGTTTATACTTATAAATGCTCATTTATAAAAAAAATAATCCAGAAAAAAATTTGCATATAACCTCAAATTCGTTTTCTGAATATGTTTAAACCGCGAAGTTGTTCTTTTATAGTCACTTTTATCAGCCCAGTCACTGTCATATATGACCTTCCAAAATTTTTTTTCAACTTCAATAGAAAATCAAAATTATACAGTTTCTAGTCTTCAAATTTTTTGTATGATCCCTGTATGGTTTCTGGGAAATCAAATATGGTCCTTGTATGACTAACAAGAATTCATACAAATCATATATGACCTAGTATGATTACTAAGAATCATATATGACCTAGTACGAAATCAAAGAAAGCTGTATGATCGTTGACCCGAGGAGTGATGAGCTTGCGAATCTTTAACAAGATTCTGATTGCAAATAGAGGAACGGAAGGAATCATCTGCAGGAAAAAAAATTAAACCATATTTAATTAGTTTTTCAATTTGCTGGTTTTACTAGTTCATCATTTGTTTATATAAAAATAATATAAATAAAGCTTTAATAAGGCTGAGGCTTATCAAGTGAAGAAAGTTTTTATCTTGACAAAAAAACAACTGCTAGTAGTAAAGGAAGTTGATAAAATCTCGTATGAGAATTTTATAGATCATGACATTTTCATCAATATTGTTTTCAAATATTAGCCACATGCTCACCTGAACAGACAAAAGTGATTTAGTATAAGATCATTAATTGTTTAAAATGAAGCAAGGAAAATGAATCTCTGCAGTTTAACACTGAACTATTTCATGTATATCAATTACAAGTTTATAGTACTGTCTGAAAATTTTTTTGACTCAAATTACAATCCTTAAGCGTGCTGAAACAAGTTCTTCTTCAAAAAAACTATGAGTTAAGTTAAAAAAAGCGAATTCATTCAACTGGTATTTTTCAAGCTTAGTGATTACGTTTTCAATAATATGCTACTTCCATATGACATTAAACACTGGGTCACAATCCTGTTCTCCTAACTGTCGATGAGTTGATTTCTTTCGCAAAAAATCAAAATTAATAAAATCTGTATGCATTATATAAATGCTCTGTACCTGTATTAAATTGTTATTTTGGCTCATCAGAAACATTTTTGAACGCCCATAGTGTAAACAAAGCACATCGTTCTGAAGAGCGTTGGCTTGAACAAGTTTGAACAAGTAGTTGGACGTAACCAAGTGGCAGTGTAGAGGTCATTTTGGTTTATTACGGCTTAATAAGAGATCTTGTGGGTCTTGAACAATTTGCTAAAGGTGTTTTCCATAAATTTTGGGAGTCTTTTTATGAAACTGTCGAAGTTCGTATACAAATTTGATTTGAAAGTGGCGAATTATTTAAGATTTGCGGTGGATGTGGTAAATTGTTAAAATAAATGTGATGAATACAGTGAGCTTTCATGTTCATCTCCATTTTTGGGAAAGATTGTCACAATTTAAAATAATTCTCACAAAATTTTATCGCCAGTTCACCAAAATATTTGTTAAAAACTCAACTGCGAAACCAAAGTACTCGAACCCACTACATCCGCGCCAAGTCCACGCAAGATCTAAGATTTTCAAAGAACCATACTAAGGAATCCAAGATCCTGCTAATATCTTGCGCGATTATCCAGGTCAATGCAGTTTCTGGATAAATAAATACAGACTGAAAACGTAGTTAAGCTGCTGCAAGAAATATCTGATTTTTTCTGCAGTGTTAAAATATTTCAATAAATTATAACCGTTCCAGAGCCACAATACATTTTCGGAGATGTTGGCTTGATATTGAGTGTTATTTTCACATTAGTTATACTTTTTCAAAAGAACAAAAATAAGTCACTATAGCAGTTCGAAAATTCAACGAAAATTCCGCATCCATTTTTAGCCAGTACTGGCTATTGAAATAATTATGTATTTTTTGTTGAATGCGTTACGGCAAAATTGGAACACAAAAGACTACATTGCACTTCAAATCTTACAAGAAAAATTCTAAAACGAATTTACCTCACCTCGTTCATCACACAATAGTAGTACGAATCTTATATAAGTAAGAAAAAAATGTTCGAGAGCTTTATGATTGAAGTGCAGTCGTTGTACAAGAGCTCTTCACTCATAATAAAAGGGCTAGAAAATCAGAAAACTGAAAACAATAATAATAATTGCGTGTTATTCAGTGAAAAAACCCTAAATGCTTCAAGGATGCTGGAACTTGGAAAACTTGGTCAAGCCGTAGTAAGGCACCGCAAAAAATCTTAGATAAAAACCGTACCAAGATCCTGTAAATTTTTCTACGACCCGTAGTAAGGCCGTACTAAGATTTCTAAGTTGCCGTATTAAGACCATATAAAGATTGATGAGGAGCCATGCTAAAGCCGTACCTAGACAAAATTTGACAAAAATGACATGATAACTGTGGCAAAATTTGATACGTCTTATAAGGCACCGCATTAGGTTTTGTAATTCCAAACGGTTTCGAAGTGAAGTTTTATGGCCGTCGGGAGTACTGGAAGAACTGTAATGTAAATGTTGAAAAAATCTTAGAAATCTTTCCAAAATTGATTAGAGTTGTAAAGATTTATGCCCAGAGCTAAAAATTAATAAAAAAACCCAACTCAAATGAGATAAGCGTTTTATTTTGAACCGTTTTAAGGTGGCCAATTTTTAGAAATTGGTAGTTACCAACATCTGATGAAGTACTATAGAGAAAAAATTTTGGCCATGTTTGGCGCCGAACACGGAAAGTTTCCTAAATTTTTTCGGCACTGTTTAAGTAGTATTAGTAACTGTTCGAAGTTTCGTCTTAGTTGGGAAACCTGGGCTATTGTTACTGCAGTTCTTAGAAAAAAATACAAATTTCACACCGCATTCCCTGCAGCCGCTTTACAGCGAGGAAAGTATACTTAAACAGCAGTTCACCCAAAAACAACTAACTTTTTTGATAGTAAAACACCATCGATCATGACTACTGGTTATTCACCCCCTGTGAAACTACCCTTCAAAATTATTTTTTTTCGGATTTAAATGCTGTGATTTTGGTTTCAGCGTTCAGATAATGCTCCAGGAAAAAACATTTTTCATCATTCATTTAAGTATAGCCAGTTTATAAGTTTAACATCAATTTTTTTTCATCAGTTCGGCCCCTTTTATAGCAATTGAGTCATAAACGAATTTCTGTTGAGCAGGAAAAATCTATCGGTTGCAATCTACTATTTTTCATTATTCTGCAAACTGCAATGAACAGTTTGCAATGAAAAATGACTGCTTTTATTTTATAGATTCTTTCTTCCTAAGAGCGTTCAATTTTATTGAGGCAGATTGGGAAAAATAAACTTGTTTGTTAGAGTTATGTTCAATTGTGGTGTTGTTTTGAAAGAGAAGTTGCCCTATTAAAATATGTCGATCAATTTAGGATTCAATAGAGTGTCAACCCGCATCGCCAATCAACGTGTCAGTGTCACTAAACGGGTACGTAACATTTAAAATTGGTTTTAATACCCCAAAATTTACATATAGCAGTTGATACTTATTTTTAGTTAATAAATTTGTGATTAATAACGATCACCACTATCACTGATCAGAATATCCTCGGCTCAAAATCATTTCTGACTAATCTAATTTGCGCCTGAAATTGACTCCGATCAGACACAGTTGCACTGATAATAGTCTGATCAGAATAGAAATTTATATAAATTTGCTGTTTTTAAAATCTTATCGCAACAATGCGAGCCCGGAGCTAGAAACCTTGCGTTTTCAGCGCTGAATAATAGAAAAATCATTATGGTTTTTGTCCTGCCCTTCGTTCTGTACAAGTCTAATGAATCATCACTGAAATACTATGGCAGCAGGTCCGGGAACCAGCTCGTTATGAGTTCAGGAGTAACAGTTATGCCTGATCTGATGTGCTTGATCAGAAGTTAATTCAATTTGGTGCCTAATTTGTAAACAAGAATGGAAATGATGATAACAGCAGATGATTTCAAATTGTTCTACCCCTTCTACCAATAAATGCAACCAATTTCAGTCTGAGAAGCAGCTTTCATGAATCCATTTGCGATGAAAAATTTTTTGACAATTTATTAAGTCATTACCGGAAACAATAATTGTCAAAAAAATTCTGTGGATAAAGCCTACAGATTCGTCTGAAGCTTGAGTTGCAGATATCATATTGCAATACTCTGAAAAAAAGAAGTAAATATTATTGGATTCTAGAAATACATCAAGGAGGGCAAGTAATGTGCGTTCGCAAACAACGTTCCGAACACGTTTATCCACAAGTTTGGCTTAATTGTCTTAATTCATTAGAAAACCGAAGCAGACTGTTTTTGCTAACCTTTAGCTACAAATTTGCCAAAGAAGAGAAAAAAGTTGCAAAGCTCGATTACCAAATGTTTTTGTTAAATATGTTTTTATAATGCGAAAGCGACCGTAAAATTTCAACTAGAAAACAAAATAAGTTTACTTGAAACTCTCCAGGAAACCAATCAAACTTTTCTGTAGTAGTACGCTTCGATTTAAATTGTTTTTACTAACATTACGGTAACAAAAAGAAAAAAATACGAAAATGATTAAAAAAAACATCAATCCGAATTTTTTGGAGTTTAAGAAACAATGATTAGAACAAAAACTAAACTTGCTTTTGCCGTTCGTCTCTTAGGAATTGTTCCAAACACGCAATTGTTCCAAATCTTATCGATAAGGATTATTTGACAAAAAGAGTCTATATATCAAAAATAACTGATGCGCTTTGCATATTTATCGAGTTAAATTAGCAAAAGAACGGTTGAAATTTAATTCCTGAACACTCAGAAATAATTTGCAAGTGATACCAGCTTTCTTTGGAGTTAAGAAAGATTTGTAACTGTTTTAGGAGTGTTAATCCTCTAAAAGTAAAAAAAATTGGACTAAAGAGGCTTATTTCGTACCATTTTTGATGAAAAAAGGCTGAACTTCGAAAAATTTAGCAAAAATTTTAGCAGAAAGTTTGCATCAAACTGTTCACCAACAATCTTCTTTTTTCAGTGTAAAACCAACAACACTATCGTTACCAAGTTTAACTAATTGTCAGCAAAATTGGGGAAAAAATGCGAAAAACTACGAAAAATGTGAACAATAAGAACGAAAATCAGTCAAATCTTGAAGTCAGTCAAAACTTTAACTCTGTGGAAAGGACGAAAAATAAAAAACTGTTTTTAGTTATATATTCTACAAAGGACAGGCTTTCTAATTATAGCACTCAAGACTCTCTACGATGAATAAAGATATCGATTGGCCAAAATTGACTGAGCCAAAGAACCCGTCTGAGTATATAGTTCCTCCCCAACTAAAGCGGGTCGGAACAATTTTTTTAGCCTGTCATCCATTTCTGTGCGCCATTGTAGTGTAACATAGAAATTTAGGTTAGGATATAATCATAAAGTTTCTCGCTACACTTAAAAATAGAGATGCAGCTTCAAAATGGGTTTAAATTGGAAAGGATGATTTTGTGCAACTGCAAAGCTAACTATTCAGATGTAATTTTCTTGATTAGGAAATCTAGTTTTTTTATTTGGATCTAATCTGTTTCTCCCGCGTCTAAGCCATTATCTCATGTGCCTTTGTTGGATCTGAGGGAATGGTGCACATCAAGTGAAGCAAGATAAAAAAAAATCTGTCTAAGAAAACTTATTTTGAATCTTTTTGAAAATCTTTCAAAACATAAGTTTATATTCTTTTAACAAATACAAAATGAGTATTGCAAAATTATTGCTGTATGTGCATTAAAAATTTTCCCAGTGCGCACGTGCTTTTCTGCACGTTTTGATTCTACTCATCCTAAACTTAGCGCTTAGGGAGGTACACAACAATATAGGGCTGGTTCGAGAACAAACGGAGCAAAAATGCAACCACTGCCGTATGGTTCTCGGTTATAACTTATCTTTGGACTTAAACTGCAGAAGCAGTTATCAATTTTAGCAATTGAGTTTCTGAAGTTATAATGAAATAATTATCATCCTCATTACGTGGCCAATGTAAGAATTCTCGATCGATTTTAATCAATTTTGTCAATATGTTTTTACGACCCATATGTTAAGATTAGATTTTTGAGCGTGTCTGGAAACTAGTTGAAGTGAGAGAGTTTAATTCAAACTTGTTTCAAAGTTGGATCTAATTGCAACTAGATTCTACAATGAGTGTTTTTGGGGAGAGCGTCACAACTTTGGGTCTTTCCCATTATAGCCCCCCCCCCCCCAGCTTAGTGGTCAGATAACCTATAGCCCGCCAATCATGGTAATTATACCATAATGGGGGGCTATAATTTAATGGGGGGGCTATAATGGGAAAGACCCACAATTTTTATAAGATATTATTTCCACGTTTTGGGTAAATAAAATGCATCTTGGGAAATGGTTTCGTATAATCTATTAAATGTGACAAATTTTGACATTCATTTCCAAAAAAGCAAAACTTATTGATTTTCTCGGATAATGACCACATGATGCTCCTGGCAGTAAACCCAAATGTTCAAAAAATTTTTTTTTTTCAGATTCTCAAACTCTCCTGTGCAATCAAAGCTAAACACAAGCATGAACTAGCTGTTCCATCCAATCTAGGGTATGAAAATAATGTTTGATGTGTACCTCCCCCTTTCTAGTACGTTACACAACCCAATTACGGAACCGGCGATAATACATATAGAAAACAGATTTGCGATAATATAGCACGTGTGCTTTGGGGGTGCGTTGAGGCGGCTGGGGGGGGCACAGACAAAAAATATCTGCAAAGTGATATAAAGTGAAGGATAACCAGGTTTAGATCTCGTTTTATCAAAACAATCAAGAATTCTAATAGGGGGGTTTGAACAAAACTACGCAGTATAAACTCCTACTTAAAGTTGAGCAAAAGTCTTGTCTTAGGTAATCTTTTTAAACCTTTTTTTAAACGATTTTGAATTATTGCAATCTGCGTGGTCTCCATTCTCAAATAATCTTGGCTTATCTTGATCTAAAATTTAAATGTTTGCTGATTATTTATTATTGCCAATCTTAATGTATTCTCCGTTCTTTGATGTTTCTTCCTCTCTCCCTCGACCGTTTAACTCCTCGCGTTTTTTAATTTCCTCGCGTTAATGAACTGAACTAAAGTCCCCTCCTCTTGGATGATATTGCTTAAGAAAAGACTCCCCTCACATTGGGTGCGTTCAATAATAATGCGGGCGTGTCTCTAATTCATTAAGCAATTGATTCAACTCAACGCAAGCGTCTAGGAAAAGCTATCTTCACAACTTTTGTAATCTGGTTCCAGAATGGTCTTTTTATACTTGCTCATTTTGGATCAAGCGTTGTATTTTCATAAGCCGAGGCTTAAATATGGTGACCCTAGTGTAGGTTACTATGACAGACCACCTAGTAAATAAACAAAATTTATGAGGTTAACAGAATGTTACGATATAATATTGATTACAATCAGAGGCGAGAAAGAATGATTGTCTTTTAAGATCTTTCAGGCTTCTGAAAAAAGTTATTCTTTTGTCAGCAAAACTGATATCACTTATGCAAGACCTCGTAAAGGGAATGGCTATCCTGTTAGACGAGTATATATCTTGCAAAGACGAGTTTTGCAATATAGCTCTTTTGGGGCTCTGCCCTTGTTATGGTTCCTGTTAACAACATTAACATTCATTTTCCACTAAAAGTCCGAGATACATTTGCGCTTGCTTTAAGAGAAGAAATGAATCGAAAACTGGGATACTTTTAAAATATATCAAGATTTTTTGGTTTTTCTGGGGAAGCAAGTTCTGACTTCAATTGAATTCAGAGTAGAAGCACTCATCTTGCGCTAGGAAAAATTGGGAGATATTTTGCCATGAGCATTAATTGCTGGTGCAACCACTAGCGCTTTTCATTGTCAATTTTTTTAGAATACGATAAATAATTATTTTCAGGAATGGGTACTATCATTTACTTGGGTGATATATTGTGCATTAAGGACTAGCTTCTTCATTTTCGCACAATTACACTTTTTCTGTTTTAGCTCAACGAGTATCACTTGGATTTCTCATGTATGTTTGACTTGCCAGTAAACTTAAAATTCAATTTAAATAGAATTTGTACACGATACTTCTGACTAAACTTTAAACGAAACTTTGACTGCATTATCCAGATCAAGCGAACATTTCTCGATAAATTTTGCCACGTCAAATGAAGAAATCGGAACCGTTACTAATTTATCAACAAGCTGTCAAAGTCAAAATGTATTGACACGTCGTAATTTTTTTCTCGGAGAAAACGAAGTCCCGAGAAACGATTGCATTAAAAATGCACATTTCAACAATAAAACGGACAATTGTCGCATGTTAAAATAATTAAAAACTGAATTGTGTTTGCTTGCTATTATCGGGGCCATCTTTGTCAAGACGATTTTGGAAAGCATTTGTAAGTCCAGAAGATATACCCCAATGTAGTTATTGAAAATATCATTTAACTGATGTAGCATTTTTGTTTCAGTGGGCGCTGAACAAGCTCATCCGCATTGGAGATACAACTCATTTGTGAAGATTTTGATTGGTGACAAAATTGGAAAGGCAAAATTGTAAGTTTTGAGACAAATTTCAAAATTTCATCAAATGTTTTATGCAGTTCACATATATTTCGTGTAATCGAGCACGTGCTTTCAAAGTGATCAATGCGAAAATCAAACCTAAACTGAAGATCTTAGCTATCTGAAATAATTTAAAATAAATAAAAATAATATAGGAAATGAAACTTTCTTGTTGCAATTTGTCACTATATCTAGAGACTCATTTTTTTAAAATTTAAATATTGTAAAGAAGTTCAGTTCTTGAGTGTTCATGTTATATAGACCACCATTTTGCCACTATAACAAGTTAGCCTAAACAATTTTTTCTGAAACTTCGAAGAAGATTCTTTTCACGTTTGTCACACTCAACAAAAACAATTTTAAAACGAATTTAACAAAAATTGCTTGCCAAGAACCTCCCGGATCTGAGTGTCATAATAATTCAGTACTGAATCATGAAAATTTCATTATGATTTCTTCCATGACCAGAGTTCTGATCATGGCACTTATTAGCCATTTCATGGTAAAATTCATAGTCCAATTCTGAATTTAGCATGAACATAATGAACTTCTATTCTGCATTTACCATGAACATTATGAATTTTTGTCTGTTTTTGAGCTGAACATAATGAGAAAAATTGCTACTATCCGAGACTTGGGGAAAAACATCGTTAAGAATTCGGATTAATTCAAAATATTGGATAACTAAAAAGGAACAATGTAACTTTGAGAATCAATAAATACTGATCATGTTATAAATACACATCAAATTTAATACACATTCAAACTGAAATTCAAAGTCAACTGGCAGTTCTGGCAGTTGCTGGCACTCTTTGACTGGCACTGCCAATTACTTTTAATTCACAGCCAATTGCAGTCCAGTTACTGAATTACTATTTCAATTTCTCATTCTACTGAATTACTATTTCAATTTTCCATTTCCGGGACAACCAGGCAAGTTGGGACATGTCCTTCTCACTGACTCTGAACATTTTCCATCATCACCCGGTTGCCCAATGTACGCCCAAGGATTCTTCACCTGCCGCCATCTTGGAGTTGGCGACTTCCCATCTTGAACACAGGTGTTCAAGACAATCGACAGAGATCGAACAAGAATTTCCAGATTGTAAAAGAGATCCTGAAACAAATCTAACGCAGAAAAAAGTTCTTGATATTGATTAAATAAATAAAACAACCAATTGATATATATATATATATATATATATATATTTAATATACATATATTTTTAATATATATTTATATATATATATATATATATATATATATAAAGATAATATATGTAAGTGTGTATGTTTATATATGTATATAAATATTATATATATATATATATATATATATATATATGTATATGTATGTAAGTATGCATACGTGTTGTACATGTACCGTACATGTGTAAACGCATGTACATGTACGTTACATGTGCAGGTACATGTACAAGTACCTGACCTAACCAGATGACCCCTATGACCCACTCAGATGATCCGCCTGACCCACTCAGATGACTCCCTGACCCACCCAGGTGACCCACTGACCCACCAAGATGACACCTCTGACCCACTCAGATGACCCCCGGACCCACTCAGATTACCCCTCTGACCCACTCAGATGACCCGCCTGACCCACTCAGATGGCCCGCCTGACCCACTCAGATGACTCCCTGACCCACTCAGATGGCCCGCCTGACCCACTCGGATGACCCACCTGACCCACTCAGATGACCCGCTTGACCCACCCAGATGACCCGCTTGACCCACTCAGATGACCCCCGGACCCACTCAGATGACCCGCCTGACCCACTCATATGACCGGCCTGACCCACTCAGATGACCGCCTAACCCACCCAGATGACCCCTATGAACCACCCAGATGACCCCTCTGACCCACTCAGATGACTCACCTGACCCATCCAGAGGACCCCCTCACCCACTCAGATGACCCCCTGACCCACCCAGATGACCCACCTGACCCACTCAGATGACCCGCCTGGCCCACTCAGATGACCCCCTGACCCACCCAGATGACCCGCCTGACCCACTCAGATGACACGCCTGACCCACTCAGATGACCCCCTGACCCACCCAGATGACCCGCCTGACCCACTCAGATGACACGCCTGACCCACTCAGATGACCCCCTGACCCACTCAGATAACCCCTCTGACCCCATCAGATAACCCCTCTGACCCACTCAGATGACCGCCTAACCCACGCAGATGACCCCTATGAACCACCCAGATGACCCCTCTGACCCACTCAGATGACTCACCCGACCCATCCAGAGGACCCCCTCACCCACTCAGATGACCCCCTGACCCACCCAGATGACCCGCCTGACCCACTCAGATGACCCCCCTGACCCACTCGGATGACCCACCTGACCCACTCAGATGACCCGCTTGACCCACCCAGATGACCCGCTTGACCCACTCAGATGACCCCCTGACCCACTCAGATAACCCCTCTGACCCCATCAGATAACCCCTCTGACCCACTCAGATGACCCCCTGAACCACCCAGATGACCCGCCTGACCCACTCAGATGACCCCCCTGACCCACTCGGATGACCCACCTGACCCACTCAGATGACCCGCTTGACCCACCCAGATGACCCGCTTGACCCACTCAGATGACCCCCTTGCCCACTCAGTTGACCCCTTTGACCCACCCAGATGACTCCTCTGATTCACTCAGATGACCCCTCTGATTCACTCAGAAGACCCCTCCGACCCAACAAGATGACCCCTTCACCCACTCAGATAACCCCTCTGACCCACCCAGATAACCCCTCTGACCCACCCCGATGACTCGCCTGACTCACCCAGATGACTCGCCTGACTCACCCAGATGACTCGCCTGACTCACCCAGATGACTCACCTGACTCACTTGACTCACCCAGATGACCCCCTGACCCACTCAGATGACCCGCCTGACCCACTCAGATGACCCCTCCGACCCAACCAGATGACCCCTTCACCCACTCAGATAACCCCTCTGACCCACCCAGATGAATCGCCTGACTCACCCAGATGACTCGCCTGACGCACCCAGATGACTCACCTGACTCACCCAGATGACTCACCTGACTCACCCAGATGACCGCCTGACTCACCCAGATGACCGCCTGACTCACCCAGATGACCGCCTGACTCACCCAGATGACCCACTCAGATGACCCCTCCGACCCAACCAGATGACCCCTTCACCCACTCAGATAACCCCTCTGACCCACCCAGATAACCCCTCTGACCCACCCAGATGACTCGCCTGACTCACCCAGATGACTCGCCTGACTCACCCAGATGACTCACCTGACTCACCCAGATGACTCACCTGACTCACCCAGATGACCGCCTGACCCACCCAGATGACTCGCCTGACTCACCCAGATGACTCACCTGACTCACCCAGATGACTCACCTGACTCACCCAGATGACCGCCTGACTCACCCAGATGACCGCCTGACTCACCTAGATGACCGCCTGACTCACCCAGATGACCCCTGACCCACTCAGATGACCCGCCTGACCCACTCAGATGACCCCCCGACCCAACCAGATGACCCCTTCACCCACTCAGATAACCCCTCTGACCCACCCAGATGACTCGCCTGACTCACCCAGATGACTCGCCTGACGCACCCAGATGACTCACCTGACTCACCCAGATGACTCACCTGACTCACCCAGATGACCGCCTGACTCACCCAGATGACCGCCTGACTCACCCAAATGACCGCCTGACTCACCCAGATGACCCACCTGACCCACTCAGATGACCCCTCCGACCCAACCAGATGACCCCTTCACCCACTCAGATAACCCCTCTGACCCACCCAGATAACCCCTCTGACCCACCCAGATGACTCGCCTGACTCACCCAGATGACTCGCCTGACTCACCCAGATGACTCACCTGACTCACCCAGATGACTCACCTGACTCACCCAGATGACCGCCTGACCCACCCAGATGACTCGCCTGACTCACCCAGATGACTCACCTGACTCACCCAGATGACTCACCTGACTCACCCAGATGACCGCCTGACTCACCCAGATGACCGCCTGACTCACCTAGATGACCGCCTGACTCACCCAGATGACCCCTGACCCACTCAGATGACCCGCCTGACCCACTCAGATGACCCCCCGACCCAACCAGATGACCCCTTCACCCACTCAGATAACCCCTCTGACCCACCCAGATGACTCGCCTGACTCACCCAGATGACTCGCCTGACGCACCCAGATGACTCACCTGACTCACCCAGATGACTCACCTGACTCACCCAGATGACCGCCTGACTCACCCAGATGACCGCTTGACTCACCCAAATGACCGCCTGACTCACCCAGATGACCCACCTGACCCACTCAATGACCCGTCTGACCCACTCAGATGACCTCCTGGCCCACCCAGATGACACATTTGACCCACCCAGATGACCCCTCCGACCCAACCAGAGGACCCCCTCACCCACTCAGATGACCCCCTGACCCACCCAGATGACCCGCCTGACCCACTCAAATGGCCCAACTGACCCACTCAGATGACCCGCCTGACCCACTCAGATAACCCCCTGACCCACTCAGATGACCCCCTGACCCACTGAGATGGCCCTTGACCCACTCAGAGGACCCGCCTGACCCACTCAGAAAACCCCTCTGACCCAATCAGATAACCCCTCTGACCCAATCAGATAACCCCTCTGACTCATCCAGATGACTCACCTGACTCACCCAGATGACTGCCTGACTCACCAAGATAACCCACCGGACCCACTCAAATGACCCGCCTCACCCACTCAGATGACCCCTCCGACCCACTCAAATGACCCCCTGGTCCATTCAGATGAACCCTTGACACAACCATATGACCCCCCTGACCCACTCAAATGACCCCTCTGACCAACTCAGATGACCCCCTGACCCACTCAGATGACCCGCATGGCCCAATCAAATGAACCCCTGAAACACTCAGACTACCCCCTGAACCACTCAGATTACCCCTGACCCACCCAGATGACCCCTCTGACCCACTCAGATGACCCGCCGGACCCAATCAGATGACTCGCCGACCCACTCAAATGACCCCCTGACCCACTCAGATGACCTCTCTGACCCACCCAAATGACCGGCCTGACCCAATCAGAAGACCCCCTGACCCACTCTGATTACCCCTAACACAACCAGATGACCCCCTGACCAATGATATGTATATGTATATATATATATATATATATATATATATATATATATATATGATATGTATATATATATAATATATATATATATATATATATATATATATAATATATATAAAATATATATATATATATATATATATATATATTTGTATAAATATATACATATATAAATATATATATATATATATATATATATACATATGAATATATGTATTTACATATAAAATATATATATATATATATATACATATGAATAAATAAAAATATATATATATATATTTATTTATATGTCTATATATGTAACATGTATATGTATGTAACATATACATACATGACATATATACAAATATATATATATATATATATATATATATATATATATCAATACGTATATATGTATATTATATATATATATATATATATATATATATATATATATATAAATATTATATTATATATATATATATATATATATAATTTATTATATATATAAAATAATATATATATATATATATATATATATATTTAAATATATAAAAATAGTATATTTATATTTTTTACAAAAAAAAAACAAAATCTCTAGCAACTTTTCAATGAAGCAAAAACAAGCATTCAACTTGAAATCAAATTCAAAACAGCGAATTGGAAATGAAACTTACTCTTTTTAATCACCATTTAGTAACAAAATATATTTAAATAGATATATATATATATATATATATATATATATATATATACATATATATAAGACATATATACAAAAATATTACTCAGATGACCCCTGTGATATTTATGTTATATATATATATATATATATATATAAATATATAAATATGTATATATATATATAAATATATATATATATATATATATATATATATATATACATATAAATGTGTATATATATTAGATATATTTTATATATATATATAAAACAAAATTTCAAGCAAAATTTCAGTTGAATTTTCAATAAAGCAAAAACAGAAGCATTCAATTTGAAATCAAATACAAAAACAGCCAATTGGAAATGCAACTTACTCTTTAGAATCACCATTTAGTAACAAACTCATCAAATACAGATAAGATTAGTGCGCCTAAATGCCTGTATCCATTACCATTTCTATTTAAATGAAAACCATCATAATCATCAAAGTCTTCTCGTTTTACGAGTTTAGGACTTTTGTATTGATTCCCAAGCATATTACTCAAGTAGATGTTGTTATTCGCAACCAAATCAGCATCCAAATCTTTGCGTCTTAAATGCCCTGAGAACTTGACCTGTGAAGGCCAAACAGCGCGGCTAAACACTCTATAGTTTTCGTAGATGTAGCAAACATCAAGTGAGTTGACATCATTGTCACCGACTATTACAAATATGTGTGTAAAATCTCTTGCCAAATCGACTAAACCAATCAAATCAGCTGATCTTCTTCCACCGACTCCATTACAATGAGGTCTGCAAACAAGCACAGCCATAGCAGTCTAATTTTTCAACAATCTATCAAACACAAGAATTGTTACCTGTATTGTTGAAGCAGAGGGTCTTGCCACAGATGTGGCTCGGCGTTTCTCAAATTTGAGTCGCCTAAGACCAGGAAACTCTACAAAAAATATAAAATTATTTCTGTGCTATTTTTTGCACGATAAATTTTAGGTAAATCTATATGACAAGATTCCTGAGCTTAGAGAAATATCATGAAAAGTTTGGAGTAAATTCTAAAAGAGGCACAAATAAATTAATTACTTTAGAATAACAGGAGCAGTTTTTTTTAAAGCGTCCACAAAAAAAGGAACTGTTTTTCTCAATCTATTAAAAGAGGCAATAATGATTCGAGTACAAAAAATTATCTGCAAGGAGAGTCTCACAATTAAGAAATTTCCAAAAGCGTCTAAAAAGTTTTATGATGAAAGTCGAGACTTGTTTAGCACAAAACTTTTTTCAGTTTTTCAATTGGAATTACGCAGTTTTTTATTGTTTTCTGCTGACCCACTCAGATGACCCCAAACCCACTCATATATTTATAATAAACATATATACTAATATAAATATATATTAGAGAGAGAGAGAGAGATTTAGAAGCAGAGTATCTTGCCACACATGTGGCTCGGCATTTCCCAAGTTTGAGTCACCTAGGACCAGGCAGCTTGTCTTTATATTCTTGGTTGTTTTTTTTTGCACGATGACTTTTGAAGTATATCCAAATGCCAAGATTCCTGAGCTTAGAAAAAATTCTCTTTTGCGGTAAATTCTTTTGCGGTAAATTCAAAAGAAAGCACAACTAAACAGCTTTAGAATAACAAGAGTACTGTTTTAAATAAAAAGTGCAACTATAAAAGGGAACGGTTCTTCTCAAAATATTACAAAAAGCAGTTTTTATTGGACCACAATCTTATCTGCAATGAGAGTCTCACAATTAAGAATGTTCAAAAGCGTCTAGGAGTTTTATGATGAAAGTCGAGACTTCTGTAGATGAGTTCAATTTAACACAGAAAACTTTTTTCAGTTTTTGAATGGGAATTAAGCAGGTTTCTGTTGTTTCCTTAACGCGATAAAAATATCCATCTATCAAGCCAACGTCTTCCAGAACTGCGTAGAGTTGAACACTTGCTACAATTGAATTGAAGAATGGCGGAGTAAGAAATTTCATGAAATGTTGTATTTTCCCGAATTTTTCTTCACCTCCTGATTCGAATCCAGCAAAACAATTACCTAACTTGGATCTATTGTAGGCAGGAGAGTCAAAATAAACATCGTTATAAGTTTGTCGATTGAAAAAGAGAGCATTAGGGTATTTCAGTTTGTTCTGTCGGACCACTTCTGTTTCCAGGAACTCGCTGGTACAATTGGCAGAACTGCTGGGACACCCCGACAAATTCAAATACAGAGGTTTTAGTCGTTCATTTTTGATTTCTTTGTCTAGTAGTTTATGTCTTTGCAAAATTCTTCTACAGATTATTGCACATTCAGAGTTTGCACCAGTAAAAACTTCACCGAGAGTCCTGTTAGCAGCCTCAAACGACATTGCTGATTGACAAAAAAGAGGACCAAAATTTTTCACTTGATCCGGGAGATGATTCAAGCAGTGCACGTTTATGGTCTCAGCTCGGCCGTTGCCTTGGTGAATGTTCGACATTTCTCTACAGAAATTGTTCAAACAGGTTTTAGCGAGAGCCACATTTGAGTCGGAGCTCGATTCAAGAAGCAACCTCACCCCGAAACTTAAATTGATCAGATGATTGTACAAGGATGTTGTCAATTTATTCATCAACACAATTGGGCTGATGTAGACAAGCCAATTCAGAAGTTCGTTAGCTTTGAATTGCGCTAACTCCTCCAGAGATCTCACTTTCCTAGAGTATGCTATTAGTTCTCTTGGACAAGACAATTAACTGACTTCTGAATTAGTTTCCTCTTTTTGAGCTTTCGAAAGCGATTGATAACAGGTCTTTAATACCTCTGAAAAGACACCTGAGAGCACACAGTGCATGTAGTCGATGGGCGCGGACAACGGTAAACCCTCGATTACTTCGGCAAAAGCACTTTTTCCCCTAACTCCGACTACGTTTATTTTTTTATCTTTGCCCTCCAACTTCAGTTTTTGCATTACACTCAACGTTTCTGCCATTTCAACAAAAACATCATTTGTTTCTGGATCTCGAATAATTCCTTGCTGATTGTACGGGTAATATGCATGTGTTCTGCCAATTGTTTGGCCTTCAGCTGTGCAATAATGACAGCCATAATACCCATTGAACTTTAGCATATTCAACATGTGGCTTTTGGCCCCTAAATCTGCCACAAGCAACCTAACTTTAAAGACAACAGTGCAAAATGTTTCCTCGTTTATCTTTATTCTAACGATAGAAGAAAGCTCGTCTTTCAGATGCTGAACCAACAACTTCCATGGAGGATGTGAGTCACCAACAAATAGCGCTCCCAGGACAATATTTTTTCTAGCCGTTCGCATTTTGGGGGGCAAGTCCGCAATTTGTATCCACAAGGGCCAAACTTCTTTTTTGAAGGTAGATTTTTTGAGGTTCACGCCATCAGAGAAAATGATAAGGTTAATAATAGTTTTTCTTCTTGTATTCCATTCGACAATTGGGCATAAAGAAGCTTTAAAATCTTTGCAGGGATTCGCTTTCCGGAACTGAGAGTGCTGAGTAATTTCACGAAAATATCTGCTGATGATATCGCGCAGTTGGAACGTGTAATTAAGAATGCACAAGGAGTAATCAGCTGTCTGAGTGAAAAAACGAACGTTGTCGTCAAAATTAGATTTTATATTTTTAATATGAGAATATCCTGATGGAAATTTGTTGTCTTCCGGTAGGACAACTTTGATCAACGAAAACAGAGAATTAGAACATTCGTCCGAGAGATTGAACTTCGAACAAAAAAGTTCCGCGAGAATTGAAGCGTCTTTGGTACTAGTTTGGCTCCCATTAAACAAAGGTTCTAAAATTTCCTCTTCTTCATCGTCGTGTAAAGGCACGGACAACGATATGTGATCTTTAGTAACAGTAGACAAGGAACAATCCAAGGACACGTAGGAACGCAACGGGGACGAAGCTCGCATCATCTGGCACGAAACAGCTGCTTCTGAAACTTCTGTTTCTGTTTGAGTTCGATCAGAAGTCAAAATATCAGAAGTTTCGGCTGGTGGGGTATCATTTAGTTTTTTGCTCTGAAGTCTTGGATCTTCATGGTTCTTTTTGGAGACATTGGTTGAAAAATGGAGATCCGGCGGGCTACCTTCTAGTTCATTGAATGTTTCTATTAGCTCTCGTCCTTTTATTCAGCGACGTTTGCGTGTAGGAAGGAATTCAGGAGATTTGCCTCTAACTGTTTGTTCTAACTGATTTGCTTCATCGTCCAAACATTCTGCTGACAACTCTTCTAAAAGTTCGTCCAGGAGATTATCAAAGACTATGCATCTTATTTCTTGTTCTTTTTCAAGAATTTTACAGGTTCTACAGAGGCACGTGTTATTCTCAAAATATTCGGGTCCGTATTTCACCAAAATTTCATCTCCTGGTTTTATTTTTCGTTTTGCGCGAAGTTGAACAATACCAGATTCGCTTGAAAAGTCAAACTCACAATTGGGATTGCAATCTGAGTTTATAAATCTAAGAGGTCCAAGCAAAATAAGTTCCTGGCCTGTTCGTTTAGAAGTCATTATGGAAAGGTTAGTTGCAACTCCTTCAGGCAAGGCTCTGATAAAGCCAACTGGCTTTTTCTGAAAAACATGCGGGGCTGCAACTGAAGTTTTGCCGTTGTAAAGTAGCCGATAACCGCCATAGTCATCATGGCAGATTATAAAATCGGGTCTCAAATTCTCGTAGGCAGAGCAAACTGTTCGGTAGGCATCCTTCCAATAACTACATTTCTCAAGTTTGCGATAAAAAATTGGCTCCTTCAGCGGCTCAACAGTTCTCATTGCAACTCGGTCGTCAGTCTGCACCAAATTCAGAACAGCGTAGAAATCGCATTGCGCGAGTATAGACCAATCAACTTTTCTGGAAAGCATGGGCACTGAAAAGTGAAAAATTTTGTAGCAACCCGAAGAGTCAACTCCAACAACTGAGCTCGAACAACTCAGTAGAAAAGCGATCAAATCCAACAACATGACCGCCGGGCTCCAGCAACATGACCCTATATAAAAACTATAACCAAAAGATGGCTGTCTCGATTAAAAATTAGCAAAAATGTTCAAGAGTCAAGTCCAGCAACTTGGCTCAATCTATCAATCATTTAATTAGTCAGCAATGTGAAAAAAGAAAATATAAATTTTGAATAATTCTGATTAGCGACCAAGTCCAGCAACTTGACCGCCGGGCCAAGTCCAGTAACTTGACCCTATATAAGAAGTACCCACATACGGCTGTCTCGATTAAAAATTAGCAAAAATTTTAAAAGAGCCAAGTCCAGCAACTTGGCTCAATCTTTCATTCAATTAGTTAGTCAGCAATATCAAAAAAGAAAATCTAAACTTTGAATAAATCTGATAAGCGATCAAGTCCAGCAACTTGACCGCCGGGCCAAGTCCAGCAACTTGACCCTATATAAAAACTATACCCCAAAGATGGCTGTCTCGATTAAAAATTAGCAAAAATTTTCAAAGAGCCAAGTCCAGCAACTTGGCTCAATCTATCACTCATTTAGTTAGTCAGCAATGTGAAAAAAGAAAATATAAATTTTGAATAATTCCGATTAGCGACCAAGTCCAGCAACTTGACCGCCGGGCCAAGTCCAGTAACTTGACCCAAATAAGAAGTACCCCACAAACGGCTGTCTCGATTAAAAATTAGCAAAAATTTTCAAAGAGCCAAGTCCAGGAACTTGGCTCAATCTTTCATTCAATTAGTTAGTCAGCAATATCAAAAAAGAAAATCTAAACTTTGAATAAATCTGATAAGCGATCAAGTCCAGCAACTTGACCGCCGGGCCAAGTCCAGCAACTTGACCCTATATAAAAACTATACCCCAAAGATGGCTGTCTCGATTAAAAATTAGCAAAAATTTTCAAAGAGCCAAGTCCAGCAACTTGGCTCAATCTATCACTCATTTAGTTAGTCAGCAATGTGAAAAAAGAAAAAATAAATTTTGAATAATTCTGATTGGCGACCAAGTCCAGCAACTTGACCGCCGGGCCAAGTCCAGTAACTTGACCCTATATAAGAGGTACCCACAAACGGCTGTCTCGATTAAAAATGAGCAAAAATTTTCAAAGAGCCAAGTCCAGCAACTTGGCTCAATCTTTCATTCAGTTAGTTAGTCAGCAATATGGAAAAAAAAGCTTTGAAAAATTCTTAAAAGCGATCCAGTCCAGCAACTTGACCGCCGGGCCAAGTCCAGCAACTTGACCCTATATAAAAACTATACCCCAAAGATGGCTGTCTCGATTAAAAATTAGCAAAAATTTTCAAAGAGCCAAGTCCAGCAACTTGGCTCAATCTATCACTCATTTAGTTAGTCAGCAATGTGAAAAAAAGAAAATATAAATTTTGGATAATTCCGATTAGCGACCAAGTCCAGCAACTTGACCGCCGGGCCAAGTCCAGTAACTTGACCCAAATAAGAAGTACCCCACAAACGGCTGTCTCGATTAAAAATTAGCAAAAATTTTCAAAGAGCCAAGTCCAGCAACTTGGCTCAATCTTTCATTCAATTAGTTAGTCAGCAATATCAAAAAATAAAATCTAAATTTTGAATATTTCCGATTAGCGACCAAGTCCAGCTACTAGACCCTAAATAAAATACCCCACAAGCGGCTGTCTCGATTAAAAACTAATAATACTGATATACAACTCTTTTGTGATCACAATATCAAATGTAACAGAGAATGGTTGCATTAAATGCAATCAAAAGTTGCAGAAAGTGAAAACATTATATTAATCAGAACCAGCTGTAGTTTAAGTCTTCAGCAATTTCTTATCAGCTACTTCGTTTTTCCTTTATTCGTCCCAAATTCAGTCATCGGCTTGTTCTAGGGGATCAGTATTTTCCCCATTCTCCTCATTGAATGTATTCGAGGGCGCCCTTTCATTGCTTCTTCGCTCCAACGACTTGAGTTCATTCGCTTTATTGTTCAGGCTGACTTTGGCCAGCTCGTACGTGGACAACCACCGTTGGTCGAACTTCAGCTTGAACAAGTCTAAAAACCACAGAGAATGCTGATTATAGTTTGTTGGGAATTTTGGAGTAAAGGAGATCGATTCAATCTTCAAATCTGCAAATGGAGCATTTTCTTGACAGTGAAAAAAAATTCTAAGTAATTTTGACGTTAATGAGTCGTAAATAAAGGTTGTAAATGGAACTTTTCAATTTACTTTAAAATTTTGAAAATTTCAATCTACCTTTAAAGAGCTGTTTCCTAACAGGCGAAAAGTCTGTCCTGGCCTCTTTACCACCTTTGCTTTTGACTTTGGGAGATAACATGTGCATTTTCAGCTCTTCTACTGTCCATAACTTTTTGGATGCGTTTCTGCCAATAAGCTGAGGAGTCAGTCCCCCAACGAGCGCGAGATCTTCCCCTGCACACGGACCTTTTGGAATTAACAACTTTGGTTGATCACCCTGCGAATAGATTTTTGGATCCGGCAACAGCACACCGAGTTTTGCAACTTCTGATGTCTGAAAAAAAAACGTTCAGTTTCTATCTGAATTCAGGAAAAATTTGAAATGCCTTAACTGAATCCCGTTACATTTTTTCAAGAAATTAACTTATAATCTTTTCAGTGAATGTATAAAAACAAGATATCTTACAAGCTGTCTTATGGCATTTGAGGACATCTGTATTTCCCGATAATTCCTGTTGGCAATTGACCTGATCTCTGGTTGTAGCTCCTTCATACAGTTAGTTATCATAACCGCCGCATCCATTATTTTATCGGCTGCTGTTTTGATGGCCTCAGACGCTTCCAATTCTGCCCTTTTTACCTCAAGATCTGCCATTTCATCGGGATGAACAATTCTTGGTCTTTTCAGTTTTTTGTTTCCGGGTGTTGAGCTGCATTGCGGAGCTTCAATCGTTTTTCGAATGCTCACCTCGGCCTAGAATAAAACTCATATCAGAGCAGCCTTCTGGAAATGAGCTTCTAAAAATGAAAAAAAAACTGAAACAAATTGTTTCGAATTAAAAGCTTTATTGCAACAGGAAAAACATTCTATAAAGGTTGTGCCTTGTACCTGATTGGCTGAAGTTGAGCTGCAGTTCGACTGGTTAGCCCTGTCAGCGTTCGCAGTTGGAAGTTCGTTCAAGCATCTCGACACATCATTTGGGTCCAGTTCGGGGCACTCATTTTCATCGCCAGGAACGACGTCGTTTTCACCCTCATCGTATGTCTCCGCGATTGGGCCTTGGCTGGTGGGCACGACTTTCTCAGCCATCACTAGTTTTTTCCTAGCACTTTGGGAACCAACATCATAATTTTCAAGAAGTATTTGACTCACATCATCGTACACTGTTAGGTCAGGATCTACTAAAGGAACCAAGGGAACGAAATTTATATCACCTTGGTCGTTAGTTATTTGCACCCATGCTTCTTTGTTCCAATATTCAATGTATTCCTTTTTCCCGATCAGTAACACAGTTCCTTGCCAAATGAAATCATCTGTCCTTGGATTCTTGAATTTGAAGCGAACTTCTACATTGTCGTGCTTCTACAAAACAGACTACTTAATTTTTAAAATGAGACAGACTAGTGTCTTAATTTTATCTGCCCAAATTACCCTTAACGCACCTTGATTTTGGTCCTCGCAACCATGTCTAGACAAATGCTGTTGTGCCTGCTCCACAGAGCATCACAAGTGTTGTCCTCGTAATGAACCAGCCAGTACCGATTCTTCAACTGCTCACGAGCTATTTGCTCAGCACGGTTTATGTATTGCCGATTGTTCAGACCCCTGTTTGTTCTTACCGGCAGTTTTCTATCCTCCTGCTAAAAAGCAGTACAACTGTATATCTGCTGTTGAATACCAATTATACCACAGCTCAAAAGATGAAGAATAAAGAAACGCACCCTTGATTTTACGTTAAATAGTAAGCGCAAAATCTTCAAGCGAAAAAATTGCACACTAAAGATACACACTATTACAATAATTATCTCTCATTCGAGAGCGGTTCTAATTCTAATAATAACAAATATATAATAATGATAATAATTTTAATAGTAATATTAATAATAACCATAAAAATCATAATGATAATAATAGAAATATTAATAACAATGTAAAAAAAGTTTATCAAAAGGTAAAGCGAATTTAAAAAAAGGTAAGCGTGTGTGTGTATGTGTGCGTGTGTCTGTGCGTGTGTGTGTATGTATGTATGTTTGTACGTGTGTGCGTGTGTGTGGTGTGTGTGTGTGATGTGTGAGTGATGTGTGTGTGTGATGTGTGTGTGATGTGTGTGTGTGATGTGTGTGTGGTGTGTGTGTGTGATGTGTGTGTGTGTGATGTGTGTGTGTGGTGTGTGTGATGTGTGTGTGTGTGTGATGTGTGAGTGATGTGTGTGTGATGTATGTGTGATGTGTTTGTGATGTGTGTATGTGTGTGATGTGTTTTATGTGTGTGTGATTTGTGTGTGTGTTTGTGATTTGTGTGATGTGTGAGTGATTTGTGTGTGTGATGTGTGTGTGGTGTGTGTGTGATGTGTGTGCGATGTGTGTGTGTGGTGTGTGTGATGTGTGTGTGTGTGTGATGTGTGAGTGATGTGTGTGTGTGTGATGTGTGTGTGTGTGATGTGTGTGATGTGTTTGTGATGTGTGTATGTGTGTGATGTGTTTTATGTGTGTGTGTGTGTTTGTGATGTGTGTTTGTGATGTGTGAGTGATGTGTGTGATGTGTGTGTGATGTGTGTGTGTATGATGTGTGTGTATGATGTGTGTGATGTGATGTTTGTGTGTGATGTGTGTGTGTGATGTGTGTGTGTGATGTGTGTGTGACGTGTGTGTGTGATGTGTGTGTGTGTGTGTGATGTGTGTGTGTGATGTGTGTGTGTGGTGTGTGTGATGTGTGTGTGTGGTGTGTGTCTGTGATGTGTGTGTGGTGTGTGTCTGTGATGTGTGTGTGGTGTGTGTGTGTGGTGTGTGTGTGTGATGTGTGAGTGATGTGTGTGTGTGATGTGCGTGTGTGTGTGTGATGTGTGTGTGTGTGTGGTGTGTGTGTGTGTGTGGTGTGTGTCTGTGATGTGTGTGTGATGTGTGTGTGTGATGTGTGTGTGGTGTGTGTGATGTGTGTTTGTGATGTGTGAGTGATGTGTGTGTGTGATGTGTGTGTGTATGATGTGTGTGTGTGATGTGTGTGTGTGGTGTGTGTGATGTGTGTGTGTGATGTGTGAGTGATGTGTGTGTGTGATGTGTGTGTGATGTGTTTGTGATGTGTGTATGTGTGTGATGTGTTTTATGTGTGTGTGTGATGTGTGTGTGTGTTTGTGATGTGTGTGTGATGTGAGTGATGTGTGTGATGTGTGTGATGTGTTTGTGTGATGTGTGTGTGATGTGTGTGTGTGTATGATGTGTGTGATGTGATGTTTGTGTGTGATGTGTGCGTGTGTGTGATGTGTGTGTGTGTGATGTGTGTGTGTGGTGTGTGTGATGTGTGTGTGTGGTGTGTGTCTGTGATGTGTGTGTGTGGTGTGTGTCTGTGATGTGTGTGTGTGTGTGTGTGTGGTGTGTGTGTGTGATGTGTGAGTGATGTGTGTGTGTGATGTGCGTGTGTGTGTGTGATGTGTGTGTGTGTGTGGTGTGTGTGTGTGTGGTGTGTGTCTGTGATGTGTGTGTGTGATGTGTGTGTGATGTGTGTGTGGTGTGTGTGTGTGGTGTGTGTGTGTGATGTGTGAGTGATGTGTGTGTGTGATGTGCGTGTGTGTGTGTGATGTGTGTGTGTGTGTGGTGTGTGTGTGTGGTGTGTGTCTGTGATGTGTGTGTGATGTGTGTGTGGTGTGTGTGATGTCTGTGTGTGTGATGTGTGAGTGATGTGTGTGTGTGATGTGTGTGTGTGTATGATGTGTGTGTGTGTGATGTGTGTGTGGTGTGTGTGATGTGTGTGTGTGTGATGTGTGAGTGATGTGTGTGTGTGTGATGTGTGTGTGATGTGTTTGTGAAGTGTGTATGTGTGTGATGTGTTTTATGTGTGTGTGATGTGTGTGTGTGTTTGTGATGTGTGTGTGTGATGTGTGTGTGATGTGTGAGTGATGTGTGTGATGTGTGTGTGTGATGTGTGTGTGATGTGTGTGTGTATGATGTGTGTGATGTGATGTTTGTGTGTGATGTGTGTGTGATGTGTGTGTGATGTGTGTGTGACGTGTGTGTGTGATGTGTGCGTGTGTGTGATGTGTGTGTGTGATGTGTGTGTGTGGTGTGTGTGTGTGGTGTGTGTCTGTGATGTGTGTGTGGTGTGTGTCTGTGATGTGTGTGTGTGGTGTGTGTGTGTGATGTGTGAGTGATGTGTGTGTGTGATGTGCGTGTGTGTGTGTGTGATGTGTGTGTGTGGTGTGTGTGTGTGTGATGTGTGTGTGTGATGTGTGTGTGTGATGTGTGTGTGGTGTGTGTGTGTGGTGTGTGTGTGTGATGTGTGAGTGATGTGTGTGTGTGATGTGCGTGTGTGTGTGTGATGTGTGTGTGTGTGTGGTGTGTGTGTGTGGTGTGTGTGTGTGATGTGTGTGTGTGATGTGTGTGTGGTGTGTGTGATGTGTGTGTGTGATGTGTGAGTGATGTGTGTGTGTGATGTGTGTGTGTGTGTATGATGTGTGTGTGTGATGTGTGTGTGTGGTGTGTGTGATGTGTGTGTGATGTGTGAGTGATGTGTGTGTGTGTGATGTGTGTGTGATGTGTGTGTGATGTGTTTGTGATGTGTGTATGTGTGTGATGTGTTTTATGTGTGTGTGATGTGTGTGTGTGATGTGTGTGTGATGTGTGAGTGATGTGTGTGATGTGTGTGTGTGTGATGTGTGTGTGATGTGTGTGTGTGTATGATGTGTGTGATGTGATGTTTGTGTGTGATGTGTGTGTGTGATGTGTGTGTGTGATGTGTGTGTGACGTGTGTGTGTGATGTGTGCGTGTGTGTGGTGTGTGTGTGTGATGTGTGTGTGTGGTGTGTGTGATGTGTGTGTGTGTGGTGTGTGTCTGTGATGTGTGTGTGTGGTGTGTGTCTGTGATGTGTGTGTGTGGTGTGTGTGTGTGTGTGTGTGTGTGTGATGTGTGAGTGATGTGTGTGTGATGTGCGTGTGTGTGTGTGTGATGTGTGTGTGTGGTGTGTGTGTGTGGTGTGTGTCTGTGATGTGTGTGTGATGTGTGTGTGTGATGTGTGAGTGATGTGTGTGTGTGATGTGCGTGTGATGTGTGTGTGTGTGTGTGATGTGTGTGTGTGATGTGTGTGTGGTGTGTTGTGTTCGTAAATCAGCAGTTCGGTTGTGATAGATATATATCAAGTCCCGCGGGCCACTAAGGCATCGCCATGGCCCGCGAGGCATGGCCAGATGCGGTATATATATATATATATATATATATATATATATATATATATATATATATATATATTTTATCATTAATTTCCACTTTTATACTAATTTGCAAATCCAACTTTATGTGGAAATGCAGATGAGCGGGGACGGAACTTTATGTGCGAACGCACATTACTGAGCCTCAGTGATGTCCACTCTTTTATTGTTCAACAGATTTCCCCATCACCATTCCTGTTTGTTTTCACGGCAAGTCATTCGTGCCGCAAAAACCCTATCTAAATCAGACTAGTCATTTGCGCCGCAAAAACTGTATGTAGATCAGATCAGTCATCGCTTCAAAAACGGTATCTATATTATTTTTATCAGTTTTACGAAAAGAAAAAAATATTGCATCATCCGGTAATCGAACCCGGGTCTATGTGGTGGGCGGCGACAATTCTACCATTTTCGCTCTCGGATCGATCAGATAAATTTGGGACATTTATGGAAATACAATGACATTCTTATGGATACTTAAATATATTTGGTACCGTAGAACGGTAGAATGAAATGAAATCGCCCCCAATGGATTTCTTAATTAAAGCACTTGCCATTTGTGCCTCCCTCCCTCTAGACGTATCTAAATCAGATCAGTCAACAAGTGCAATCCTGTACAAACAAGTGCAGAACCTGTACTGAATTTAGAACTTCAAGAAGCATTTCGCATCTAATTGTTTTAATCGTAGATAGAATAATAAATAGGGAGTCGTCATATGACTATGACCACTGAACTTATATGAAAAAAAAATAATGCAGCCGGGAATCGAACCGAGTTCCCTGGGGTGGGAGGCCACAATTCTACCACTGTACCACAGAACCTTGACTTTCTTTTTTTAAGGTAGATATATTGCAAAGGTTGGTTACCTAAATCAGATCAGTAGTCATTTGCGCCGCAAAACCGTATCTAAATCAGATCAGAAATCATCCGTATTGAAATATTTTATTTATATAGAGTGATCGTATTCCGTCGTATTTATGATCGTATTTATATATAGTGATCGTATAGCGAATTCCGTATCTAAATCGGATCAGCCAGTCATTCCCGCCCCAAAAGCGGTATCTAAAACGGCGCGAATAGTCGAATTAGATATATATCGCGAATGACTGATAATAGTTTAATTTATAGTTTAACTGTGTTTATAGTGATAACTGTGTTTATAGTTTAGTTAATTCGTAAATAAGACTGATTCGCGGAGCGAATCAGTCTTAATTTTAGTTATTTGCAACTGATACAGAATTTCAGTTTAATTTCATCAGGCTTATTTATTCACTTATTACGACACGATTCTACCATTGAACCACGGATGCTTGATTACAAATTTGGGTAATCATATTTAAAAAAAAAGCACTAACAACTTCCTCTGACTCTTGTCCTTGTTGAGATGCCAATTGTACTTGCTCTGCGGACACAATTTGAACTTTTCGTGATGCCATTTTGTAGTTGTTGATTGTACAATATCCGAATAGAAAGAATTTTGACGTTTAAATTTGACCTAGAAAAACATCGTATAGTAGATACATGTAGCAAAAGAAGGTGCAAACAAGAGCTATGTAAAGGGGACTACCTGCTCACAGTAAAGAACTGATGAAGTTGATGATTGATGATGAAGTTGAATAACAGAATGAGTTGATTTGAAGATGAATAACGCAATCAAATCTGAAAAGTACTCTGGTTGACATTGTTTGAATACTAGTAACAATATATGCCCCACCCACCCAACAATTTACTTATACTACTACTACTACTACTACTACTACTACTACTACTACTACTACTACTACTATTATTATTATTACAACTACTTGACACTTCACTTGTGCGAATAACGTATTCAATTAACGTTTGTTCTCTGTTGAGTGTTCTGAACACTTGTGTTGAGAACGGGAAGTCGCCAAGTCAAAGATGGCGCCAGGTGATACGATCCTGGGTCAAGGATGGGCGCTTGGGAAATGATGGAAAATGTTCAGAGATGTCCAGCAGAACACTTCCCACATTGTCTGGTGTATAGGGAAAGGGAAAAGAGTTTTCGCAACCAAAAAAGCATGTTTCTCAGTGATACAACCCACCCATCCCTTCGTTCGCGTTCGGGGGGGGGGGGGATTTGAATTCCGTTCGTTCGTTCGGGGGTATTTGAAATCCGTTCAAATTCGTTCGTCCGGGGAAATATGAGTTTTAGCCCTTTCTATATGAACTCATCACTGTGGGAAACTGGTCAGCCGAATGACCCAAGTGGCTATGAGTACTGCAGCGCTTATGGTCCCGTGGGTGCTCTGGACGTTCAATGTGACAAGGCGGGTGAATATCACCAGCCCAAATTCTCTCTCGTTTGCGAGTTAAACCGATCGTTCGTTCGATCGCCTACTACCCCCCCCCCCCCCCCCCCCGTACTACCATTGGGGGGGGGGGGGGGGGGTATTTGAATTCCGTTCGTTCGTTCGGGGGGTATTTGAAAACCGTTCGTTCGTTCGGGGGGTATTTGAATTCCGTTCGTTCGTTCGGGGGGTATTTGAAAACCGTTCGTTCGATCGCCTACTACCGCCCATTAAAATCTGAAATAAAAACCATAAAAAATCTGCATTTTCAGCATGTATTTTCTGGTTTCGGCGTGTAAATACTGGTTTTGGCGGGTTTTTTGCTAATCTTAATACGTTACTTGCAACGTTTTAAGATTAAGTAGTCTTCATGCGCATCGCCCAAATTTTCAAATTTTTGTTCGAAATTTTCACAATTTTCTATGACTTTGCTATGAACATCATGGGAATCAAAACCAGGATGTACAGTCTTTTTTCAGAAAAAAACGTTTCTATGCGAATAGACTGAACATAATGGGATACCACCAAACTCTTAGGATACACTGATACAGCACTGGGCCGACGTTTAACAATTGGAATCCAATGTAACAGCACTGATTTACTATGGCACTAAGGTCCGGGTAAAAATATTGCACGTGCGTCTGGGGGTTGCAAATAATATGCACCCACTAAGCTGGGGGGGGGGGGGGGGGGGGGGGCACAGACGGAAAAGATCCTGAAACATTTGTTAGCAGCGTTTCCAACGTTATCATAGGGACTATAGTTAGTCCCATAGTATTACAACGCTATCGGCCGGACGTTTCAAAGGTCAAAGCTCAAATTGAAAACATGCAGAGATTAGCACTTGGTTGTTCATTTGCATGTGGGG
>NW_027450360.1:0-17407 GCF_964194025.1 Convolutriloba macropyga | reverse complement strand
ATCTAGTATTTCATAAATTTTAATATTCGCGAAGAAATATCAACCGAAAAGCTCACTGGAATTCTGTACTCAAACTTTATTAAATTATCATTGTTGAAGGATATTAGGGTCTATTAGATTTTTGCCTAAAGGAGTTATGCTGGTTTTTGTGCAAAAAAACTGATGAATACAAGGCATTTTTGGTTATTTAAATAAATAGAAGTTAAGAGAATTAATCTGAGTGGCTTATGGTGAAATGCGCCAGCTTTGCTGTGTTTTAAACGAATTAGAAATAATAAACTCTGCCAAATTTTATAGAAATACTGCTGAACCTTTTGAGGCATTCGCGCTTAAAAAGCAATATTTCTTAAGAATTTAATATTACTTAATATTAAATTCAATTGATTTCAGTTTTAATATAATATAAAAAACTCTAGTTTCATTGGTTTGAGTTTTCTTTCGGAAACGGCTGAATTTACACCCTTTCAAACTATATTTCTTGAGAAATTTTTCGGCTTTTTGTGAGCAAGAGTAAAATTTGTGTTAGAACTTTAATGCAATTGTTTCCAAAATTGTGATAAACTTGTACATTTTTCAAAAATTGTGCTTGAAGGAAAGGAACGAGATTTGTTACTTTTGTTTCATTTTCGACTATTTCGTTTTATTGTGAGTATTTCTCTGGAAGTATTGCTTTTCTTTTTAGGTTTTCGTTCTTTCTTCGTTTTCAGCTGCTTTTGAGTGAACCAGATGGTTTTTTTTGGCTTCCAAATTTTCCCAGATCAGCAAATGCGGTATCGCTTTAATAATTTTCAATATACAAATTTGCATCATTTTTGCTACTTTTGTAACTTTAAAAAAATTGGAGTGTCTTTGCCCATTTCCGATGACATCACCCCTTTTATGATTGTTTCCTGTTTCATATACACAGAAAAAAAGTGCAGAAAAAATTTCTGATAAAAACGGATTGAAAACTAAATTGACTAGAAAAGATTCAGCAAATATATTTCATTTTTTAAAAAAAGTAATTTCTCAATTCAAACGTTCCCTAATTTTCAGTATAAGCGTTCCAAGCATCAAGCACTTAAAAGAACAACTAATACTTTAACTTGAAAGAACAACAACAAAAAAAAGATGAAAAATTGGTGTGTAAATTTGAAGAGTTTTTGCTTGAAAAATTTGTTTGTTATGTTTTGGCATTTAAAATTAAAAACCAAGATTTTTTGTTGTGATATGACCTGAAAACAAAAACCAGCAAAATTTTTCCGAAACAAAACTGGGTCCTCCATTGGTTGCTATGAGATTTTACAACTTTTACCAACTTTGTGAACTGTAGAATGCTCTCTCTTTCAAGATTTTTTTCTTCTTGCTCAAGATACGTAATCATAATGCAATTTTTTGCTTTGTTGATTTTTAAAAAAAATTGATTAATGCAGTAGGAGCTCTTCGCTTCCTCTTGTTGAAAAAATTTACTTTTTTTTCTTTCAACGAGAGTTTTTGATTAAGATGGTTTAAGATCGGAGGAATCAATTTACAAAAAATTACAAAATTACAAAGCCGTGGTCTTTACGAGATCATAGATCACTGCATCAAGTTAATTCTTTTCAAAAATGGCAGTTGATCTGCATTTTTAGCCTGTGCGGTTAAGCTTTCTAAAAGTTCTGCTCAACTGACGGTAGAAATAAATAATTTAGTTTGCAAAACTAAATATAAATGCGGACTATTTGAAGAAGTTCTTGAATCTGTCTCGAATCTTTCGCTTACCTGATCACGACAGAATTTTAGAAAAAAATTAATTCGTAAATTTAAAATGCCTAAGTCTTGATGCTGACTATTGATACAGAACTGATCTCAACTTTATTGATTTGTAGAAGTTGGTCTCTGTGACAGGCATAAGTTCGCATGTGAGTTAAAAAAAATTCTTGAAACTAATTGAAAGATGATCATTCAATTGCTATCCAGTTTCACTGAATTCATTATTTGGCTGTTTGTAAATGAATTTTAGATATAAAAAAAACTAAACGCAACTACAACTAACTAAACTAAATACAAATAAATAACTAAACTAAACGCTAAATACAAAAATAACTAATTTATTAATTTTTGTTTCTCTAAACGAATTTGTCATGGATGAATGTTATGAGAACAATGAACTCCGTCTTTTTGTGTGAGAAAATGATTTTTTCTAAACCTTTAACACAACAAAATCTAATTTTTGGGCAGACATTTTTTATGATGACGTAATTTTTGTCCGGCTGAACAGCTTTGCATTATACGATAATATAAAAAAATTTGACACTCTTTACTTTGATGCTATCACTACCGTAAATATTTTGATTGGGAACAGAGCATTTTTCAAATTTTGACCACTTTTGTCCGAGATATCCAAGATAATAAACCAAGAGTACTTTCAACTACACAGTTACTTGGAAATTCAAGTTTTATTCGAGCTAAAAAAATTTCTGTAAAATGAGTTAAAAATCTGTAGAGTTTAATGTTTAATGATTAATGTTATCCATAATTTTTAAGGCTATCCACAATTTTTCCTCTGCTGCTGGTTTCATGTAAAACTAGAAACTGAAAAATCAAAGCAGATTCATGTTGGTTAAAGTAGAAAAAAAAGCTCGCCGGCAATAAACTAGTTGAAAATTTGACGGTGAAACCTGTATACACCATGAAATCAATTTCGTCGTTGCCCACGATGCGAAGATTTCTATTCTGATCAAAAGATGCTTCCATAATTTGCTCTGCAACATTTAGCTCTCCATCATTCGTACACGAAGTAGACGCAACTATTCGCAAATTCTTAATCTATTGGTCTTTGACCAGACAGTTCCAGAAAAAGTGACCTCTGATCAGACTATAGTGCATCCTAAAATCCGTGTCCGCTGAAAAAAACCTCCTCAGTAATAAATTCAACAAAGGAAAAGCCAAACCTAGGAGCATTGCTATTGACTACAAAACCCAATAGCAGAGAAAGTATTTCTGTAGTACAACTTTGGTGCATGTTTTTGCCTGAAGAGATGAACTTAGGAAAAATTGCAAAAAAATTCTTGATCTCAAGTTAGTCAGGCTTACTTTTAAAGGTGACCTATATTTGTTATCAGATGAACCCTTGATTTCTGTTTAGCGCTTTCAGTCTCTAGATAAATCTCTCATCATAATGCCGCTTTTTTGTTATCTCTAAGCCAAGCAAACGACTCTCAGAAAAAAAATACTAAAATCTAGAAAGAAAAAAATGCGCTCCATATGGTTTCTCATCAGACCCAATTACGCTCGAAACTACATCGGATCAGACTGAAATGCGATCTAAATTGACTGTGATCAAACTCAAGTGAGCCTGAATCAGGCGGATCAGAGAATAATTTTAAACAAGAAGCAACAATTTGTTCAGACTAAATTTTTCTCAAAGACTTGTCGAGACCGCATAATATTAGTGCACAACGCTCAGGTTTGCGCTCTAAGATGGTTTGATCAGAGGTCTGATCGGTTTAAAACGGTCGAAATGGGAACGAGAATCAGCGAAAAAAATTCAGTTCCTAAATCTTTAATGATGAAAGAATTTTTGCAATCCATGTGTTGCTATCTCAAATTACTGTAATTTCCGTCAAATTACAGACTTCAATATATGTTTCCACCACTTTTGTCTCCACCATCAAGTTTTTCTGCTATTATTCCTCAATTTTATCGTGAGTCCCTCGACCAGAGATAGTTTTACCAAAAGCCTGTTTGAAAATTCACGCACGCGATCTATTTCTTCCTCAAAATGAATTAAAACTTTTTTTTTGGTTTTTTGGTTTCTCAAAGATCGTCAAAGGAAAACGTATGCAAACAAATATTAGGGGGGTCGTAAGATGATTGATAAGAAATCATTCAGTTAGCACAAAAATATGGGACTTCAAGTAAGTGATTTTCAACTTTTGCATATTTCAAATTGAAAATAAGCCCGCAGAGGAGGCGGAGTTTCAGTCTCCGTGAAAGACGGGCTAAAATTCAGGGTTGTCGAAAAAAGTGTCGAAGACCTTTTGCAAATATTAGCTTTGCAAATTCAAACGAACCCAAAAGATTTCCTCAATATCACAGCTCTCTATAAGTCACCACAAATGCCTCATAGCATGTTCCTTAACAAACTTACTGATCACTTAAAAGCTGTGGGATACCTGAGTGGGAATAATTTGTTATGTGGCGATTTTAAATTAAATATGCTTCTGCCTACGAATGAATCAACGAGTTTGAAAAATTTATTGGAGGCATTTGGTCTGACAATTACGAATATTCTCTCCCCCACAAGAACTACAGGTAACACGGCGACATGCCTAGACGTGTTTTTCTCGGATTTTGAGTGCAACATACATGTCCAGGATTTCAATGTTAGTGACCACAGTTTAGTTAAGTTGAAAATGCCCAACTCCTTAACAATGAATACAGAAAACGGTTTCAAAAGACCAAACTGGAAGAAACTTGAGCGAGAGGACTTCAAACTGTTTTTCAACTACAAACTAAACATTGCGCTTAATGATCAAAAACAGAATTTTCACCTCATGGAATTGAACTCAGCCTTTATTTTGTTCAACTCAGTTTTAGAAACTACACTCGACACTTTCCTACCCCTCAAATTCAACAAAGCTAACATAAAACCTAGAGATTGGATTGACAATGATGTAAAGAAAGCTACAAATTCAAAACAACAGTTCTGGCTACGGTATAAAAACGAACCAACCCTCACTAATATTTGGAATTGGAAAAGAAAAAAAAACACAAGTCAAATCAATGATAAAACATAAAAAGCAAGAATTCTTTGAACATAAAATTCTCTATAGCTATGAGAAAAAACCACGAGAAATTTACCAAACCATAAAATTGTTGAAGAAGGATTGCCACGATTGAAAAGTTCTCATCGATGAATACCCAACACCAGCAAATTTAAATTCCTTCTTCGTAAAAGTCGGACAAAAACTAGAATCCAATACGAACCTTATTCCAGCTGAAGCTGTTGCAAATGTGACAACGATTTCAAATACTTTTTACGTAATGCCATTTGAGGCTCAAGAAGTTTTTGATTGTATTTTGTCTGTGAAACCCAAGCGCTCTACGGATCACTATGAAATGTCAAACTGGTTCTTGAAAATTATCAACCCAGTGGTGGTTCCTTATCTCTATATTCTATTCAACAGATTTTTGGAAGAAGAAAACATTCCAGCTTCTTTAATAATAGCTAAGGTGATACCACTACACAAAAATGGAACCAAGAACGAAGAAACTAATTACCGACCTATTGCACTGACTCCAGTACTGTCTAAAATGTTTGAAAAGTTTTTAGCAAGGAAGATCATAGACTTTTTGAAAAAACTTAATATACTCAATGTTGAACAATATGGCTTCAGAGAGAAAAGAAGCACAGTTGATGCAATTTTAAAGCTGGTAGAAAGCATAAGACTGTCTCCAAACTTCCAGGCAACTTTCTTTGACTTAGCTAAAGCATCTGACACCGTAGACCATAATATTCTGATCCTTAAGCTTGAAAAACTAGGCTTCCGTGGCCCAATAAACTGAATTCTTACTTCATAACTCTACTGGTCGAGAACAATATGTTGAGTTCAACCATGCCACATCTAGTTGTTTACCAGTTATTTGTGGAGTACCTCAGGGGTCTGTTATAGGACCACTTTTGTTTTTGATCTACATTAATGACCTTCCCACTTCGCAAACTAAAAGTCAGATAGTTCTCTTTGCCGACGATACGGCTCAAAGCGGTAAATTAGGCGCTGAAAGGCAGAACAATTTGAAAAAATATCAAACTGGGTGACTCTAAACAGTCTTTCCCTAAATAAAACTAAAACCAAAACACTTATTTTTGGCACTGCAGCAGGCGCAAATCAGGCTAAGCAGTTTGTTCCAAATAGTCAAGTAGTGACTTCAGCAAAATACTTGGGTCTCGAAATAGATCACAAGTTGAGTTTCAAGGAGCATGCGAATCAGTTGCTGAAAAAAACTGCCAAAAATGTTCCGTTGCCGTATCAACTCAAAAAGTTTTTGCCTTCTTCGGCATTGTTTAGAGCATACAAATCCTTTATTCAGTCAATCTATCAGTACGACATACTGGTGTACGGTACTGCTGATAAGAAAGTAACGGAAAAAATTGAAAATCAACCGAAAATGTTGATTCGAATTATTTTTAGAAAAAGAAAGTTCGAATCGACACTCAAGTTGCGATCAAAATACAAAATACCCCTAGTGAGGGAACTTCATGTCTACGAGTTTTTGAAGCTTCTGGCAGCTGTCTTAAGAAAAGCACATGCCCATCCAGAGATAAATAGCTACATAAGCCCCAAAGAAATTCACACACTATTTGATCCGGAGAAAAGAAACAAACTTTTGAAAACTGAAATAAGACTTACAAAACAAAATAAAAATTCAGGATCCTTTGCAATGTTTTAGTGAAGTATGACATCAGTGTGTTAATAAATATTCTACAACTTGGCAAAAAACAATTAGACTCTTATTTGCATAGTATTAGAGATGTCTACATATACGAGAATCCAGAATTACTCGCTATATTTTGGTAACAGAAATGCTCTCAAAAAATATCAAGACACCTGAGAACGGACATTAATAGTCTGATGGTGCGCTTGCAAACTGATGATAACTTACTGGTTGTATGTTTATTCTGTCATTTGGTATCAGTTTGAGAACAAATTTATTATTATAAAATTAAAAGGAACTGAACTTTTATTACATAAGCTGGACATTATTGGTCCCAAAGTTAATCGCTTGAAAAAGATGAGCAAATTGTGTAACCCAATTGAGCAGGATGATTGAAAAGATCGACCTTAAATTAAGTAGTGATCAAATGATTTATCAACAATTTGTTCAACGTTTTAGTATAATCAGGTTTCTAACGAGTACAGCAGTAAAATCATTTAGAAAGTACTGATGTTTGACATATGGTTGGCCACTCTTTTTTTCTTAATGGCCAAAAAGTTGGAAAATTCCGAGCTATGATTAGATCCTTTCAAAATGGCATCTTCCAGTTCTTTGTAGCTTGTTGTAAACACATGAATTGCTATCCCTTTTCAAAAAAGTAGCTCAATCAGTTATCAACGGAGAATATTGATAAGTCTAGTGAAAAATCTATGACTAAAACTTAAAGAGCGAAGATTTAAAAACTTGCTGTCTCGTGACTTTCTGAATTATCTACTTAGCTTTGGGATTTCGTTTGAGAGTTTCTCTTAACCTTTGTATGATTTGCCTGTTTTCTGCAGTTTTCAGATATGACGTCATGGTATTTTTATCCTTTCGACTATCAGATGGCCTGGGAAATTCGGGAAAACTTTGATGGAATGATTCTTTACTTTATCTTCGTCAGCAAAAACTTTTTAAAAAATTAAAGTTTGGTTGTGGTATCATTTAATATCTCATACCAATTTTATAGGAAAGAATACCGAGCCTCAAATATTCCATTTCATCCATTCCTATTTCGCCTTTTGAAATTTCGTTTTTTCGCAGTATAGACAGAGAATGGAATCGGTACGCAAAAAATAAAAGCCGTCCACAAGCGATCAAAACTTTCTTATGTATGGTTAACTCTCGTGAAAAATAGTATGCGAATTCCGAAGACTGACAAGACAATTAATTAAATTTATTTTCAAATTTTTAGCTGTCTCATCTGTTTTTTAAGTGCAATTCAAAGGTTAGATGCAAGTTTTAGCGGTAGGGTTTTTAGATAAATTTTTTATTAAGCACACAGTATTTAAACTGAAGCAAAAATTAAATCTTGAAACCAAATTACAGGAAAACCTGGGTCATACCAACGTCCAAATTTGAGGAAAAAAATATTTTTACAATTCGCAGATTAGAGCTACCATCATCTTTGGCTACTCCTATTTTTGTGTTTTGTAAAGTTCTTAAAACAGGATACATCTCTCCTATCCACAAAGTTAAGACAACTAAACAATATTAAAAGTAAGGACATTGAATATGAAAAGAATTGCCGCCTTTTATCAAAACATCTGAATGAATGTTTTGCAGTATTTTTGTTGCAAGTGTTTTGTAAGGTTTTGTAAGAGATTGTAGCAGTGACTAAGAGTTCTAGTTATCAATAGAGGCTAGCAATGGCTTGCATTAGTTAATACTATGTGCTGAAAATACTAAAAGCTACACTCTCAAACGTAAAATACTTTACAAATACGCGTTAGCCGGTACCTAACTCCAATTGGGTTTCAGTACTGGGCCCGTATAAATGCAATTCCTCGTCATTACGGAATCGCAGACTGCTTCATGTCACTTTTTTTACTTTTCAAATTTCGATGAGTCTGATTTTACAATAGACAAACTTGGCCAAGTGCAAGAATAAAGTTCCGTTTAAGGATAGAACCCACAATCTCCGTCTCCTTTGACGTTTTTTGCCCATTCTGTGCCACCTTGACTGTTGAAACGCCTTTTGCGCTGTTAATATACGATTAAAGAGGCAAATTTCAGGCAAAAAAGCTAGCAAAATATATTACATGGAAGACTTGCGTTTAAAATTGCTCAGTATTGATTTACACTTGGAGATCGCTACCAGAGGATACTTTAGGCATGAAGCTGCATTGAACGAACTTAAACTGTTGTATATAGATTATATCCTGCTCTAGAAAAAAAGTTCATCCTGTAAAATCTTGCAGCATTGACATTGATCTTTCAAATTCTTATGTTCATACAGGATGAACATTCGTGTTGCAAGATCTTCAAACTCAACTTTAATTTCAAGACAATTGCAAGACAGCTTTCTGGTGTATTCTGGGGGCATATATGTTTTTGAGAACAAGTTAAATCCGTTCATTGCATTCGTCCGTCATAGCGTTTTTATTATTATTGTCAGCTGGTAATATGATCACGGTTATCATTGTAAAGATTTTTAAGAATAATGGTTTCTGCTGGCCTGATCTCTAAAAACCTAATGCACATATTTTTAACACATTGGCAAAAAAAATGATAAATATCAGTTTAGATGCTTTACAGGAGCTATGAGACTTAATTTTGAGTTTTTCATACTTAGAGGCTGGAAATACGTTCTAAAAAATTGATAATAATGGTGAAAGTTGGTAGTTTTCAGTCATAGAAAATTATTTCAATTTGCAAAAAAAATTTTAAATAATTATTGCATTTATATTAAACTACACAACTGGTCATTGATAAATCTGGCAATCAATTTGGTTTTATTAGTTTTTGCTGCCCATAAATCTTGCATAAGTCTTTGTTTGGAATTCTGACAATAACTTTAAACTTCTACTGCATCGTGATAATGTTCTGCAACAAATCAATGCACGGCTCGCAGTTTTATATCGTAAAACTTCAGACGGTCGTTGATCTCATTTTTTCGGGAATTGTTGTGACTTCCTTGTCAATCCACTTTTTCGGCTATAATTGGAGCACTTACTGCTGGAATGTACAATGGTTAAAATTGTTCCATTATGGTGACGGGTGGGAAGAATTGATGAGGTTTGTATGATTCCTAGTGATGGGCATTTTCAGGTTTTGCAAGATTCTTGCACGCAAAAAGAAGAGATTGCAAAATTTTTTGGAGGCAATTTCAATCAAACAACAGGGACCAAACAATGGGGAGTAAGTCTCAGAACCTGGACGGGGACAGGAAGCCAAAATTTTGCGTTATGAAGAAAAAAAATACTAGAATCATGTAACTAAATTTATATAGTAAAGCAGGAAAAAAAGTTTTAAAATATTCAAGGCAAGACTTTCTGCTCAGAGTTTTATTCATGATGAATGCTGAAAATTGAGGTGCTCGTGATAACGAACCGATGGCCATTAAAAAGGGGTTTGTAAGAAATTTTCTTCTAATTTCCCCTCAAAAAAGTCTGACGATTGAAAGTTGATCATTGAGCAGACGAAAAAATGTCTCTATTGGTGAGAACGCTAGAGTAGCGTACTGTAAAAAAAAGATTTAGAGCCAAATACTTACCGTTATATGCTTGTTTGATTTGAATTTTATTTCTTTAAACATTGGGGGTAGCCATGAAGACATGGCCAGACTGAGTGCCCCGCCAAAGACAATAAAGTGTGAACAACTGAAAAATTGGCTGCTTTTTGAATTTGGTGTACTTTGTTTTAGTCCAATCAAAAGGCTTTGCATATCAAATTGAAGCAATTTGCTACTTTTCATTTTTTGTCATTTTGTTTTGATTTTTATCTCCATATCTTGACTATGACTAAAGTTTTTTAAACGGGTTGTCCGCTGAAACTTTTTTTGTTTTTCTAAAATTTACTTATTTATTTTTCAACAAAATTTTAAGTGACCTTGTTTCACCAAGACTACAAAAGTTATTCTACAGCAAAATTCTAACTGAATAATAGCTCCTATTCTCATTTTTTAAATTTTGCTTTAATTCTTAGCTCTATATCATGACTATGACTTGAGCTTTTTTTAACGGGATGTTTACTGAAAAGTTTCTTGTTTTGTAATTGCAAGTCACATTGGTTCTTTAAGACTACAAAAAAATTTTCTGTGACAAAAGCGAAAAACTACTTACCAATCGGTTTCTGTAATTGGAGCACGTTTTTGAGTTGCACAGACAGCTGGTTTTTTTCTCAAATGACTGCGAAAATATGAGAGCAAATTGAGTTTAATAACGTCCCCTTTGTTTTGAAATTTTAAAAAATTCATATATCGACCCAAAATTTTACACAACTGTTTTGATTACCTGCAATGTTCAACAAATGTTCGAGGATCCTTGCAAATAAAAACTATAATTGACAAATGAACCAAAGCAAAAAGAATTTACATTGAGATTGAAAAATTCAATTTTAGAGGGGTAGAATTTTTATTGGGTAATTTGATCCATCCAAACAGAAGAGAGGCGGAGGATTACAAGTGATATTTAGAATGGCTCCAGCTTATGTTTGAATATTAAATGTTATTTAAATCAGCGTATGTTTATCCATTAGAATAATTTCTCTTTTTTCAATAGGTACTGACAAATGCAAGATAATTTTTGAATTGGTTTTGTCGAACACAATCGATATTGTGTACTTGATCTTGGACTGCAAACCACGTCTATCTTTTATTTTGCTACTTGTGCGGCGAGTGCACTTATTACAAATCTGTATTTGAATTCGCTTTGTGAGTTGCTTGTCAAATACTTGTCTATTTTACTCAGCTATGGAATACGACTGACAAACATTAGATTAAGATTAGGCAACTGTAGACGAGGTGCAAAACTTACGAGAATGAAACTGAGTACAAAGTGGGATCTCAGAAGTCACAACAAGCATGAACAATAATTTCCCGATGCGGGATTTATGATAACAGACAAACACATGAAATAATAAGTGAACTGAACATGACTTTAACACTTGCCCTTCGAGATTAAGTACACTCAATAAATAAGTACATCATATAACAATTTTACTGCACCGAATAAATGATTATGTACAATTTTCGTCTTTTTTGAGGAAAATTGAAATTGCATAATTCGAATTTTTAATAACAATATCGATAAAAATTAGTACTTATTCATCGGTTAAGGGGTTAACAACAATATATTTAGTGGTTATTATAGCTAGTCATAGTTAATAAGATATCGAGTTTTAAACATTCAGAGTTTTGGTTTAATATCTTCTTCATCCAGAATTCGCTCATTCGAAAAACTATGATCTGCTGGCCGAATGCGGGGTCAGTTGGGGATACCTCTCCAATGATGGGCGAGTGGAATGGATTGGGGATAGGTTCCACTCGAGTCGCGGCATCCGCAATCGTCTGAATACCTGATGGCTGGACCGATGCAACATCACCTGCACGTCTCTTTTTGTGGGGTTGAAGGAAATTTGCTGGATAGGAATTACTTGATTCGCCAGAAGATTCATCATTATCATACCCGTGATATTTTGGGCTCTTGCGCGTCCTTTTCCGTGACGGAACTTGTTGTAGAGCTTCGGGTGGTGCTTTCGTAGATGGTATTGTTAGCTCCGGTCGTTGACTAGTTGGAGGAGGCGCAATTATTACCTCCGAAGTAATAATTGGTGGTTCCGGAAAATTTTCTTGTCGGGAGAGTGTCTCTAGTGGTGCAAGGTTTCCGGTACTTTTGGCATACGAACGCGCATTGCCCGAGCAATATTCGATCGATATGATGAAATTCCACTACCCGTTTCTCGTTTTCGATGCTTCATTTTTCGATCGCCCTTTTGGATGTGTGTTGACTCTTTTATGTGGCTCAGGATTTTGGCTTCCGTTGTTTTCTAATGCACCAATGGCCCTCTTCGATTAACATAGTTCATTAATTTGGTTTTTCGCTCATCGCGTGTACCAAATTTTGCGATGTCACTGTTCTGGACTGTCACTTCTAGCTTCCAAGGCTCGCGGATCACTGATGCACTTTGGTCAGTTTTCTGCACTACTGGCCCTGGGGCTAGCTCCTCAAAGAGCCCGTCTAAGTTCTTTTTCGAGCTTCTGTGGGGGTGTTTCTTCCAAGCAGTTTTGATCTGCACTGCGTGTTCTTTGAAGGGTATCGGACAATGTGCGTTTGTTGCTCTGAGAAAACTTAATTCATTATCATTTGCAAGTTGTTCACGAGTGGAGGTGTCCCTTGTAGCCTTACACATTTTTCTTTCAACCTCATTGTCACTACGGGAAGTTCCCCAATTTTCCTTTGGTAACATCTCATTGGGTGTTACCGTCTCTTCGTCTTCACTTGAACAGAGGGTTTGAGTGATTGAAATTCCAAGCTCATCCAACAAGTCTCTGCCAATCAATGGTGTCAGATCGTCTTTAACTACCACAAATTCGGCCTCTTCGATCTGACACCCATTGCTTTCTATTGGTGCTTGCATCATTCCAATTACAGGTATTGGTTCGTTAGCAAATGTCTTGAGTTCATGAGCGGTTACTGTCGTCAGCCATCGTGCAAGAGTAGAATTATTGATTACCTCCGTAGCAAGAGATTCATTCAAAACACCACACACTTCCAGAATCAACGAGAAGTCCTACTTGAGTACTTCCTATCTGTAAGGTTGTGTTCTTAGGTTCAATTTGGATGGTATTACTAGCAAAGCCAGCTACGATATTATCATCTGAGCTATCGTATTCAGATTCGCATTGAGGATTGTAATCACTATTTTGAATCGCAGTCACAGACTGGTTAGTTGTACTTTCTTCAATTGAATTAACATTAAGACGAGTGGGCTCATTGAAAGAAGACTTCGGCTTGCGGCATACTCGTTCTGTAAACCACAATTATTGCAGTCTTGACTTGAGCAATATATTTAACTTTGTGATTTGCTGACCAAGTTAGGCCGCAATTACGGCATAGTTGTTTCCACTGACATGCAGAAGTTGAAGTAGTTGGTCGTTCATTTGGTTGACGGAAAGATCGTTGTGGAATTATTGCTTTCACATGCGATGCGGGTTGCGTATTAGAAATCTGTAGTTGATTCCGTTGTCCGAGTTCCATGTTTATAGCCAAACGTAAGGCTTGGGGCGGTTCAAGAGTTTCTCTAAGCAACTCCCTCTGTATATCTGGATCTTGCATATTTGCAATAAAGAGATCTCTGATCAGTGTAACCTCTTGATTACCAAGGTCACAATTGTCGGACGATTCTTTTAATTTGCCAAAGAAATGTTCAATCGATTCTCCCTTCGACCACTTGGTAGTGAGCAGCATATTACTATCAAAGGTAATGTTTCGCTGACGACTGAATGTAGATTCCATGATGGTCCAAAGTTCTATTGTTGTCAATATGTCCATCTTGAGATGCGGGTTTCTACTGCATATAATCCGTCTTCCTTCGGTGCCCAAACTGAGGTATAGCATTGACACTTTTTTCGGATCTGCTTTTCCATGGCTTGTCTCCTTCGGTGCCCAAACTGAGGTATAGCATTGACACTTTTTTCCGATCTGCTTGTGTCCATGGCTTGTCTCCACGCATAATACCGATCTCCATTTGTCTCTGGCATCGATTTTCCCAATTCATTTTCAGTTGCGCGTTTCTTGCTAACCGTTCTCGTTCCGATTGAGCTGAGGATCCTGTTATTGTGTTCTCTTAAACTGGTTCTATTGGTAGTTGAACATTTTCAGGTTCTGATTCAAGTAAAATCTGTAATGCAATATTTTCCTTCGCAAGAAGAGCTAATTTTGCCTGCATCTGCCATTTCTCCCACTTCAACGGAGGATCTGCACTCACTTTTTCCCAGAAAGGCTCAATACCAAGTGGGGTTCTCTTTTGCGTTGCTGACAGCGCCATTTCATACACAATCGATATTGTGTACTTGATCTTGGACTGCGAACCACGTCTATCTTTTATTTGCTACTTGTGCGACGAGTGCATTTATTACAAATCTGTATTTGAATTCGCTTAGCGAATCGCTTGTCAAATACTTGTCTATTTTACTCGGCTAGGGAATACGACTGACAAACATTTAACTAAGATTAGACGACTATCTTTTAAATTTCCCTCCCAATAAAGGCCAAAGATTGAAAGTTGAGTAGACGCAAAAAAGTCTTCTTTTGGGAGAACGCCAGCAGAGGCGAACGGACGTAGAGTAGAATGCCATAAAATAAGATCTGGAGCCAAATATTTCGGGTTATCTATTTGGTTGATTTTATTTTCAGTACATTGAACTGGGTTGGGGGTCATGGAGACGCTAACTGCTACCTCAGGGACAATCCATTTAAAGAAAACGAATTTTAGAATCAAATGAACTAAATTATAACACACTAAACTCATTGCCGATGAAAAGTTAATTGTTAGAGCTTTGTTAACTAGTTGAATTCAGCCGAACAAATTTGCAATAAAGGTTACATGCAAAAACTAATTTATCTTAAGAACTCAACTACTCTTGAGATTTTTTGCCAAAGTTCCACCAGTTTTTGAAAGGTGGACTGCCTGTTGCAACTCTAGTTTGGTGTTGCTGGTGGATGCTACAAATCTACAAAAAGAAGAATAGAAAAGTTAACTTTTTAAAATCCCACAAAAAAGCAACCCTTTACTCATAAAAAAAAACCATGCTGACCTACTAAAAGACCATGCTTGACCTTAATTTGTTTTGAAAATACCCTATCTGGACCCACGAACAGGATTTACCTCAAATTTAACTAGGAGCTGGACTGTGTATTTCTTGTCAATATTGGACCCCCCCCCCCCTAATAGAATTATAAAGTCTTTTCATAGGTCGAGGTCTAAACCTGGGACAATGACATACTAAGACTACAGAAAAGCTCTTCGACAAAACTAAAACCCAAAAAAAATAGTTATCAACCGTTTCTGAAAACTGGGGAATTTTTGCGCTGTATTGTCGGACGTTTTTCTTTTCTCGAAGACTGACCGTAGAAAAATTGAGCGCATAACAAACTTAATAGCCATTGATAACATACATGATGTACAAAAGTGGAAGAATTGGGCTGCAGTGTGAGGAGTTTTGAGTACTTACCCCCCCCCCCCCCCCATAGGATCTTCCATGTACTGGCGGCATGATTGCAGGTCTTTGTTTTTATTGAAAATAACGAATGACTCAATTGTATAGTATTTGGATTAATGATTTCTTTCATAAAAATGACATTAAAATTTTTAACAGAAAAAGAGTTCAATTTCAAGTAAAAAGAACAATAAAGAACAAATAAAATTTTTTGAAATGGAATCTTCTACTTTAATGAATCATTTTTAGAAATTCTTTGGGGATAGATGTTCCATGCCCAGAAGGAATTGACGGTTTCTATATCAAAGTGGACAACTGGACCTACAGCAAGAAGACTCACCTCATTAGTTAGTTAGACAATTCACTAATTAGAATAAAATAAGTTCGCTGAAAGTTCTCTACCCGAGAAACTGGGTTCAAAAAAGAGAACCCTAATGTTAATGGTGGGACTATACAATATCTTAATATACACTATCAACAAAATCTAGCCGTCACCCCGGGGTGAGGTGGTTGAAGTGGAAATATGAATCGAACTTTTAACGTCGGGGTGGGTGGGGGCGGGGGGACCTTCATAGACATTATTTACATGGACTGGACCAACTTTTGTCAACTTAATCGAACCATAAGCTCTACGTTTCGGACCGCAAATCTCTAATTCGATTGATAGAGCGCGCGCTTTCGGAAAAAAGCGGTACATCGTATCATTAGACTTCATATTTTGATTCAAACAGGTAAAAAATTTTATCTATATTTTAAATACTTTAAATTAGAGCCGCAATAATTCGATAAATACTTGTAAGAAATCTGTCAGAACAAATCAGAGTCTGAAAAATTCTGTCTGTGGCTAGGGTTCGCTTTGAATAACTTCTTGAACAATTGAGATCCCCTGTTTTCAAGATATTATTCCTCTATAAGAAACTAGAAACAGATGAAAAAGTAATTTTTCTAAGCAGCTGTTCCCAAAATTCTTGATGATTTAGACTCAACGCACACTATGGATATACCAGAAAAATTTTGGTTTTCTTTTAACAATTCCCTGACTCGATAAAAAAACATTTTCTAAGAAACTTTATGCGCTCATTCGTTTTAAATTCAACTGAAAACGTATGAAAATCGAACAATTTTTGTACGCAATCTAGTCCATAACGTTTTTGTGTTTTGAAATCACCCGTGCATAAAGAAACTCAGACTGTGAGTTTGATTTGAACTGAAAAAGCTCATTGACTCGATTCAAAGCCTCTATTTTATCGGGGTGCCATTAGGGGTTAAAAACGACCCGTTATGCGAGAAACATGTCTTTTCCCGGTACTTGATTCTCATTGATTAGATTTTTACCTGATCATAGCCTCACAAAATCAATTAGTAGCAATTTCACTTCACATGATCCCCAATAGTCGAAATATGAACGCATTTCTTCGAATAACTCCCCAAAAAAATTGAAGTAGCTCGCACAAAATTTTTTTATTTTACAAATGGAAATTATCGAAAAATTTTCATTAAGCTACTACAGTACGATTTGCTCTTGTCATTTTCAATTAAGTTACACAAAATGGAAAACCGCGAACTAAATTTGCTCGAAAAATAGAAGCATTTTTGTACCAGAATCTCAAATACATTTTCCTTTTTGTCTAATGATTCGATACAAATTTACGACTAATCAGAAGGGCTTTGGAAATGCAAAAAATATGTCTGAAAAAGGGTGTACAAAAAATCAGAATCTTCCGTCAATAGATAAACTACAAAAAAAAACTATGCAATCAATAAATCGCTCGCATTTGTAGTCTAATAAGATTATCCGTGAAACACAAGTCTGAAATCAATGTTTTGAGTATTTGATCTTATCTGTTTCTTGAGAAACATTTGATAATGATATGCAGATATCAATGGCTGATAGATTTTTGGTTTCCAATGGACTTCGCACTAACAACCAAAAAATGAAAGCTTGACGATAACGCTGGCAAAATTTTCAAATTAGATTTTTGTTGAAATATATTAAGCAATTTTTGAGCATATTTTTTGAGCAAGGAA
>NW_027450359.1:0-15965 GCF_964194025.1 Convolutriloba macropyga | reverse complement strand
TAGTCTAGCGATAAAGTTATATAACGCTATATTTTCAGCTAAAATTATTTCATGGAGAAAAGGTACAAATTATGAAAACTAGTTAATTTGTAACAGTTTCATGTTTCGTCAAAATTCATAATATTTTGTTTTTTATTGTACAGGCGTGGCTTGTGTGTTGCTCGAAGAGAAGCTGGAACACCTGGTTATACCTAGAGGTCGAGGGCGTTTTTCAGAGGCCAAAGATGCATGTGAACAAATAGGAGGACGGATATTTGATCGGCTGAATGGAACGTTTCAGCAAATGCGTTTTCTATGTGACTCCATAGCCACATTCAACATGTGGTTTGGCATAAATGATACGGTAAAAAAATATCGGACTTTTTCTCTCAACATCACTTGAAATGAAAACAACCGCTTTCACCACCTTAAACAACTCGATAGAAAAACTAAATGCGCCAGATTGATTTTTTAAAAACAATTTTCTAAATTAGGCCTCGCCGATTCCAGCATGACGCCTCTATCAGTTTGGTGCAACAAATGTACTTTTGAAGTGCAAGAAATGGTACGGCATTAACGATGCGGTATTTAGTTCTTTAGTTAGTAAAACGACGAACATTAGTTTCCGCCGGAGAAATTGAAATCAACTTTTCATTAGAAACAGTAGTTTTGTAATTTTTCTACAAAAAGATATCAATTTCTTCCTGCATTGACAAACGTTGCAATTTGCAATCTAAAGATTCGCAATCTAGACACTCCAAAGGTTCGCACTTTTAACGCTCTTGATGATTGCTGTCATTTACTTCAGAAGTAGTACATCAGAAGTAGTGCATCAGAAAGTAGCACAAAAGTAATCACAGCCTAAGCTCTCTCTACAAACTTGCTATTGCAAGCTTAATTGCTGCCTAAATATTACCGCTTTCTTTTGATCTGGTAGTGATTTTAAGTGCTCCTTTCACGCAGCTCGGAATTTCCTCAAATAAAATGTTCCCTGTTTCATGCTTTGTTATCTATCAAAAAGAACAAGTTCTGATAAATTGCTTGAATTGAAATAAACACATGTTAACCAAATAGAAATATGATATAATGTCTAATTAATATATGACGTCAAGTATGCAATGTCATTGCAATAATTAATGTCTATTAAATGTCCACTCACATATCCTGTTCCCTTTCCATATACTCTTCTTTCCCTAATTGTTGAGGACATAATCTGTATGTAGGCCAAATCAAGTGAATTGTCCTGTCATAGGTGGTTTTTTTTACAACTTTTTGCGGAAAGCTGCTTCAAGCGCCATCATCGTGCACCATCGTCTCGAATCGTAAGGCAAAGACGTCAAAAGTCAAGGAGGTCATACGGAGCATTAACACAAACTCAGAATAGAAGTCGGAGTTTAAAATTGATCTGAAATGTTGAGAAAAAGCTGCCGAACGTGGAGTCCATTAAATTAAATGAAATAAACAAAAAACAGCTTCTAACGAAAAAAAACGCGATTATGAAACAAATTCGTCAGAAAGACTGATTTGAGCTAATGATATTTAACTTGAAACTCAACATCTATCACAATAACTTTCAGTTAAACATAACAGAACTCTTTGAAAACAGATAGTATCAAACGTTCTCGTAGCTAATACACAATGGCTGCCATATTAATTTCTCAACATGCTAGATTTTCGAAAATTTCGTTCAATTGCAATGTACATACTGTTGGGGAAGTAAGACTGTGCAGGAACTGACAGTCGGTCATTACATCCGAGCAGACCAAGAACAGGCTGTTGTTACTTGTGTTTACAGAAGAAGACCGCAACTTCGCCTGACTTAAATTTGTACAGCTATAAAGAACGCTTGTATAATTGGAATATTATGTAACAGAACTGTTTATCATTGGATTGAAATGTATCAGTGCTGAACTGCTCTGAGAAAAAGTACGGGGACTTACTAATCATTTTATATGCTAAACTTGGCATGTCAGGTAGTGTGAGCCAAATAGCAGAGCAATTTGAAAACTATTAGATTTTTACTCTCTGAATTTTACACTCAAGGGATAAAGAAAGTTGGCAAAAGAATATTGTAATTCAGTTGGTCGCATTAATTTGTTCTGTATTGATGGATCAATATCAGGGCCCATGTATCGTTGGGGTATAGTAGTGGAATTATCTGCACACTTCACGTTGGTAGGTAGGTGACAGAGCAAATTAGCGATTAATGAGTCTGAAAACTGATTTTGACTCGGAAGTTTGTATTACTTAACAAGCATTTTATGCGGGAGTCAAACTGAACGTATTACTTTTCACGATATAAGTCTTTCTGGGAGACCTGAAATTTACACTGATTATTTTTGATTTTCGCGCAAAAATTAATGCATGAAAAAACAGTATGTTAAGTTTAACTCACACCTGGAATGATTTCTCTGTGAGCGGTTCAATCTTCTGGGTATGAACAAAGAACCAGCCGTTATCCAAAAAGAAATTTTCAGACTGATTCTGCTATAGTTTCCTCACAGTTGTGAGATGTCTTCACATAGTTTAAAAAACAGATTTTATAAATGAAATCAATCTATGGTTTGTGAAACTGAAGTCAATATTTTTGCTCTTGAAATGCAAACAAACGTTACCAAACTTAAAATTTTGACTTTATTTGACTATATTTATTTTGTTTTTATACAATTGTAGTCGAACAATGATCTGCTTGCTAATACATTCGGAAGAGAAATCATGCTTAAACGCTATTGCTTTAAATATTCAAATTACTGTCCTCAGTTGACACTAAATTTCTCCTCACGATCAAGTTTTAAATTGATTCAGTTTGTAAATGGATTTCATTGCATAAGTTAAAACATGTGTTCTTGATATGTGTTCATTACACTAACATTTTCGCCTTGCGCAAAATTAGCCGCATAGTTAACAACTTATTTTCATTTGCAAGTATGGACTGTAATTTTCAGGCGGTTGCGGGTGATTTTCGAGACAGGGCCGGAACAGATATGAATGCAGTGATCAAATGGGCAACTAATGGGTACACATCAACTGCAGGATGGGATTTCTTAATGTTCGACTGTCACAGATGGCGCAGTGGATACAACCCAGATGTGAAAGAGTTCTATAATAAGCTTGACTCTTTTGGTTCTGATGTTGTTTGTGACATGATGATTGCGTAGAAATAAAATTAGTAATAGGAAAAGACTTTGATGGTTCCCCCAGTCAAAAATAGAAGTTAATCTTGCAAGATCTTGCAAGATTCTTGCAAGAGTCTTACAAGACGTTGTTAAATCTTACACGACTCTTACAAGATTAACTTTTTCTTACAAGACTCTTAAAAAATTATTTTTTTTTGTACAAGATTCTTATAAGATTCCTTTTTCTTGCAAGATCTTGCCAGAGTTTTTTTTGAAAAAGTAGACTAGAAACCTAAGTAAAAAGCGCCCAAGAATAGCCGAAAGTGACCTATCCTACGTTGTAGTAGCACATACCCGAAAAAACGCTCTCCTACCTCCTATTCTATAGAGTGAAAACAATTTTCGGCAAGATTAAGAATTGAATTTAAAAAAACAAAAAGAAGCATCACAAGAAAAACAAAGGCATCGTATTATCAATCTATCACAACAAGAAAACCAGAGAAGATCCTAATTAGCTTATGGAATATCAGTTACTGTCTTATTCGCTTATTTGTTTTTATATAACTCAGGTCGAGCGATCTCACTAAATTCAACCAAAATCTTGTCTTTAATAGCCAAAATCTTGTCTTAAAACTGACTGAAAACCTATTCTTTGGAATGTAAACAATTCTCTACATCAAACGGTGTGAAGTGAAGCTGCCCTGTACTGTCCTGCCTGGGCGAGGTGTTCAAAGTTAAAAATTATTGGAGTGGAAAAGATTATGCAAAATTATAAGATATTATCACCATTATTTCACCAATTTTTAGGGGGTGGAAACAGTGGAATAATCGTGAAGCAAAAATTGAGACGGAATTAAAAGTGGAAACTTTAATCTAATGGTTGAAGTAACATTTGAAAGTTATTTATTCCGACGAGAAAAATTTTCGTCATAGGGAGATTCGAACCCATGTCTGGGGAACCCTATGCATACACACTTTAACTGAGACAGATACCACTAGGACTCACTTAGATAAGGGTCGAATTAAGGGAAATAAAACCGAAATTTGCGGTTTCCACACTTCCATTCTGATCCCAAAACTTTACGGGAAAATAATGGTCGAATTACGGTGGAATAAATGTGAAGTAAAAGTGGACATTAGTGGAGTTCCACCTTGTTTACACTTCTACTCCTATTCTCAGTTTTTGAACGAGGAAAATTGCGTCCAATCACATTCCTAATTTTTAGCAGTGGAAAACGCTCAAATGCACCACTCGGGTGTTATTTTCTACAGCAAAACATGTTGTTCTGGGGGGCAAGTCCAATAATCATAAGTGCCAACTTTGTTGAAACCAAGATATAATTTTGATTCCTTCGTACGATTAAAGCTTAGGAAATGGTTCATTTTTCATAGTAGCAAAGAAGATTTGTGAGGCAAATCTCATGAAAATATTTAAATGTATATGAGGAACTACAGTGAGTAAACTTTACTGTCCCAGTGAATCGAAACTTGATATACTTTCATCACACATGCGTGATCTTGACATTTCTTGCAAAAATTGAAACATCTTGCAAAGAACTTGAAATACCAACATTTCAAAGTAAATCTTGATAAGATCTTGATAACATCACTTACGTTTGTGTCAGTGATCCAAGTTGATTAGATTTATTTTCTAACGGTCAGCACCACCATCATACAAATGCTAATGAAAAAATTAACTGATGATGAAACGAATGTTTTAAGAACATGGGAATTTGATAGAAAAAACAGGGGAATAGCTATTGGAACAGCGCAAGCATATGCGATTTTTTTAAGATTATCAACGCTCTTCGATGCCTTTTATCAAGAAACAACCACATCTAAGTCAACAATTTTTTTCTGGAGAAGCTCAACTATTCTAAAAAAGATCTCGAAATTTGAACTTGACAAAGTTTTTGAACAATTTAAAGGTTTTTGCTTTCATATTTCGAACAATGCAATGTTTAGAGCATCATTATAATTCAATAAAAAAACTATTTAAAGACGAAGAAAAGATGTGCTGCAAATGATAAATCTGTACGATCTGGAAGTTTTTTCTCGACGTTTTTATTCATCGATTAATGTAATTGTACAGTGGAATATGATACTCAGTGCAATACAAAGCACGTCTTCAAATGTGCAAAATTCATAATACACTAATTTCGAATTTCCTTTGTGACTCTATCATGACTCCAAGTATAGAGCGGCTACTGAACCAAAAAGGCTGTCAAAGCTTCTGCAAAAAGGCTGTCAAACTTCAATACAACCTTTTGACCTAAATTATTTTTTTTTCCAGTTTGAAGAACAACCCTGTCACCGAATCAGCTTGATAACTTTTAAATTTCTTCAAACATTTCTAAAAATTTTAAATATTAGCATCTTCAAAATCTGGTTCTCGTCAGGTAAACGGGACAAAGTCAAAACTAATCGAAAACACAGGTTCTATTGAAGTGTTTTAGATAATTTACCTTGCTCATAAACAACTCTATTAATCAAGACTCAGTACCATTTTTGTCCCCTCCATTTAACAGCTTCCCCAATAACTGATTCATTTTCAAAATTTCTGTCCAACGGGCAGGAGATTCCATGGCATCACACGACGTTTATTCAGCGTACAAAATTTCTTGACACATTTTTTTTTCAATTGTTTTTTTTGTAAAAGTAGGATAGTCAGCTTGGTTGGTGTTTATAAAACAAAATTGGAATTTGTTTGATATTACTAACAACAGCAAACAAGAAAAAGATATGGAAAGTCCGAAGAGTAAAAACCAACAACAAGAAAAATTATTGAACAAAAATAGTAGGATCCCACGGAAGAGAAAACGAGCCTAGTTTTAAAGACCCGAACATCCCCGCCATGTCCAAGCCAGATCTTGGATTTCTGCAACATCTTTCCAAACTCAACGCAAGACCTTGAATTTCTACAGAGCCATAATAACGTTTTGAGGGTGTTGGAACATCATATATGAATTTTGCAAGTAATTTATAGTTTTACACAAAACATCATAATGAAGTCAAACTGATGAGAAAACAAAATGCGGGCAAAAATATCTAAATCTCTTTCAGAGAATGGAAGAATTTATGAGATCTTGGCAAGAGCTTTTCATGATCAGCGTATTTTGCATGTCAGTTTTTTTTCTCAAAGAATTGAAATTGTCTAAAAAACTATCAAATTAGTGCAGTAACAAATTTCAACGAATTCAATTCCTAACGAGATGCAATCTCCAGATTTCTCAAAAATTGGCAGTTTTTTGGCAGTATCATTCAAGTTTCTCAATGCATAGTGGTTACACTTTATATAGACAAATATAGACCAGCAGAAAACCAAGTAAGTTACGAGAAACAACGAATTGGTTTTTGCAGCACAATTGTAAAACAAAAAAATCAAAGTTTACATCATTTCTGCCCCATTTTTCTGTATCAGAGCCCCAAAATTTTTTTCTGGAGGTAGGACGTGGTTCTAAGGGATAATTTTGGATCCATACGGCATCTTTTTCAGATCTGGTAACCAACGCCTAGCGTTTTCAAATTTGCGCATGTCGTCAACATTATTTTTCAGCTTTGGAAAAAATCTGGTAAGTCTGACTGGAAATTTTCAAGATCTTGGAATTCTTTGCGTGGTTTTCGCACAAGGAGCTTAGAAATACTTTTGAATTACAAAAACAACGGAACAGAATTTTTTTTAGTTCAAAGGTATGCAAACCTTTTTTATGAATTGGGAGACAGCACGAAATAGACTTAGCAGAAAATGTTTTTGACAAAAACTTAGTATTCACCACTGTAAACCTTAGTTTGAATAATTTGACCTATGTTTATTTTATAACATAAATGCCTGCAATACAGAAATTTGAAGGAAACACCACAAACGTTTTACAAGATGTTTCATCAAAAGACCTGCTTCAGTTGAAAGCAAAATGTATTTGCTTCAACTTAAGAAAGAAAAAAAAGGATTTGAGAACGAATAGGATATTCAAAAACAATTAAAAGAATTACTTGAACGAAATACAGATATATGTAATGTTGCTACATCTGGATAGAGTTGTAACTGGTTCATAAGGGTGGTAAAAAATAGTTGATAAGAACGTAAATTAATATAGTTTTAACATCTAACCTGTAGAATGAAGTTTTTTGAAGAGTTCTTGCTGCCGTGAAAACAGTACAGCTTATGTGGATTGATTTGCTCGAAAAATTAACTCAACTAAATAACTACCTGATGATGATGAACTAAGATTTTTTAAATTATATAGCTACACCCAAAAAGTTCTGACTATCGCATCAGCCCCAAAATTTGTAAAAAAAAGTGGATTTAAAACAGGGATTTTAAATTTGAAATTTATTGAACTTGCTTCTATGTTCACTTATTTTCAAATAGTTTGTTGTCAAATAACGTTCAATAGAGAGCATATCAGATTAAAAACTGTCTCAAAAATTTATGCTTTTTGCAAAGACAGCCAAAAAACTTCTGCAATACTAATAAATAGTACCAAGAACTGAAAGCAAGTTTTGATTACCTTTGTATTTTGTTTCATATGAGTTTATTTTAACTAATAAGTAAACCAGACGAGCTTCCATCATGTGGCCGATCCTACATTTTGAGCAGCCAAATTTGCTTGCAAAGGTCAGCATTGACTGCTCATTCATGCCTTAAGATTAGATTTTATTGGCTTTCGAGAACAACAATGACAGTAAGGGAAAATAGTTCGAAATTACTCAAGAATGAGAAAATTAGTCCTTGATATCAGCAATTGCGGAATTCGCTGATAAAGGCGAAAGGGTGACAGATTTGTGTCACTTTTTTCCGGAAATTTTTGTTACTAATATCCACACCAAGGTAACTATTTTCCGCGCAAGGCTTCCAAAAGTGATTAAAGGAGAAAAAGTGTGATATAATTGGTTTTTCTTATCAAAATGAAGTGTGGGTTCTTATGATATTAATGCGTCAAAGTTTTGGACATAAAGTAAGAAATATAAAGGTTAAAGTGCAGTGATAACAGTACACCTGCTCACAAATTGCAGATATTGATGACATAAAAACGTGATTTTTCCGAAATCGGTGACTGAATTTTGTAAGGATTGTCCGCAGTTTTTATATCACTGATGTCCACAGTTAAACCATATTTCTTCTACGCGTTAAGTAGCGACAAAATGTTGTTGTTTATTTTCGCAAACGCATACCTTTCTGATTATATAAGGGTTTATATAACCGAAATCTGGAAAGCTGGATTTGAACAATTAATTTTCTTTTGATGCAAAATGGTTAGACGTAGTGAATATCAGAAATGTATTGGTGCTTTTCAAGAAAAGCCTACTCGAACTACATTGTTGTTTTCCATTTTTTTAAGCTAAAACTATTACTAACAGGTTGATATTTAGAACAAAACCCATCTAAGACCTTCATCTGCTAGTTTTGTTGGATTCTCATAGTTCTTACTCTTGTTTTTTTTTTACATTTTTGTTGCCATTCAACGGAATTATAACGAAAAAAGGCAAAATATTCTGTGTTGCGTGCTGTTTTTGATGTTTTGAGTCTGTTTCGTAACTCAAAAGGAATTACAAAAAACTCATGCAACTTTGCTGAAAAAAACTTGTGAGGAAATTTAAATTCTAGGGAAACATGAAAATGTACAGCTATATGTGTAATATGTTAAGATAACACGAAGTACTATAAATTAGCAAATCGAATGTTTATAATCAAGTGACGTTTCACATATTACTAATAGTGACTAATAGTGAACTGTTATAAATTGGGGATGTACAAATTAATTGAGGTGCTAGATGCTACTTTCGTTTGGGTTGTGCTTAATCATCCGGAATTTTAAGCGAGCACCTCAACCTTTGAAAGAAATGGTTAGCAAGTCAAAATTGATAATAATTTATAAGAACACGCTGTATTTAGCATAATTTAAACCATAAGCTTTAGATTGAGTGATATTCTAAAATTAAAATGTAAAAATCTACTGGTGGTTATTTAGTTTTACTGAAATTATTAATCTATCCTAAAGCAAAAAAATACAATATGTCTATCAACTTTGCCTAAGGCTTAGAAACTTGTATAGGAAATGAGCCCTCGCGGAAAAAAACCCAAATAATTTTAAATAGGCTTGGCTCGCGGGGCATGGCCAAGCGCGCTCAATGCGCAGCTCGTTAAAAATCAAGTGGGGGGTTCATTTCCGGGTTGGGTTATTTCTTAACTAAAAATAAGTGGTTTTTTTCCGTGGTTTTTTTTCCGAGTTTGCGCATTTCAGTTGTTTTGATAAATGATAAGCTCGGATGGCAAATAAACACCTCTAAAATAATAGGTATACATGTTAAATCTACCGCTGTTAATTCTATCGTGTATGTGTGTTTTGATTACAAAATAGAACAGAGAGCGCTTTGTGCTGGCACAATCTTCACATACTGCTGGCCAAATGGATCAGGCGGAGCAAACTGTGTCGGAACTCCCACGAACTCAGAATGCTCTCGACCACTATCGGTCGAACGTCCCGAATCTTTGCCTTCACTGTTTCGCCGTCGCGGAGCTTCAGTTGATCCTCCGGGTGGTACCGCCATGATTGGGAACGTTCCAGGAGTTGCCATCATAGCTGCCGGGAATTCCGGCTGGGGTGAAATGACACCGGGTGGCATCATAAACACTGGGCAGTGAAGTTCGGGTGACATGACCGGAAACCCCCAGTTGGGCAGATGTGGCGCCATCGGCATCATTTCTGGAGGACCGAATGCACCCGGGTTTTGCATCATCATAACAGGACACTGCATGAAATATCCAGGGTTATATGCCAGTTGTTGTTGCATCGCCTCAATTTGGGCTCTGTTGAAATTTCCACTGTGAGTTGGAGAATTGCGCCCCGATGACGTCACACTGTTTGAGCTTGAAGTGCTATCTTCTTTGTTGTTGCCATTGCTTTTCTCCTTTTTCTTTTTACCAACGTCATCTGAACAAATAGGAACACCCGATGCTATGAATTTTTCTAGAATGAGGTAAGTACAAAACAAATAGAGTAAATTCCACATGCAAAAATTCTGACCCAGATCTAGACCTCAACTTGTGAAAAGACTTTAAAATTCTGTCATTGGGTCCAATATTGACCAAAAATACACGGTCCAGCTCCTAGTTAAAGTCCAGGTAAAGTATTTTTATGGGTCCAGATGAGCTCTTTTAATAACAAATTAAGGTCGAGCATGGTTTTTTGACAGGTTGAGCTTGGTCTTTTCATGAGTCGAGGATTGCATTTTTGTGGGATTCATAATAGTCGTATTTTCAATACTTCTTTTTGTAAATGTGTAACATCTACCGGCGACACCAAGCTAGCGTTGCAACAGGCAGCCAACCTTCGAAGAACAGGTGGAATTTTGCAAAAAATCTTAAGAAATACTGAATTCTTAAGATTTATTTTTCGCAAGTAACCTATATTGCAAATTTGTTCGGTTGAATTGAACTAGTTAACAATCTCTAACAATCGACTTTTCATCGGCAATGAGTTTATTTATAATTTAGTTCATTTGATACTAAACTCGTTTTATAATGACACAGTTCGTGTTTCAATAAAATGTCAGAAACATTGAAAAATTTGAACGGCCAAACCCGTTGACTACGTTATAAGCCTTGACCAAATTTCAGACCGAATGTAATTTATTCGGAGCCAGCGTAAAAATTTTAGGTCAAGCTTACGTTCGGGCATCATTTTTGGGTCGAACTAAAGTCCAGCAGCAGACATTTGGGTTGAGCCAAAGACTAGTTGAATGATTAGGTCCAACTAAAGTCTCTTCATGGTCTCTTTGAGCCGATCATGGTCTTTTCATACCACTTTTTGATCGAGATTGGTCTTTTCATAAGTCGAAGTCTGAACCTGGGAACTTTAATGAGGTCTTACCAGTATGATTATTTAAAAGACCATGTATTTTGGGAAAAGGCTCGATATAAAAGCTAAGACATATGCAACAAGAAGTCTAAAATTTGCGTGCTCACATAACGTTCCGACCCCGCTCATCTACGTTATGATTTAGTTGTACAATAGATGAGGAAAAGATTGAAAACTTTCAACAATTCACACATTGTTCAACAAACAACTAAGTGAAAAAAATAATGCTGGGTTAGGTCCTATGGGAATTGCCATTAACGAGATTAATGAGATTACAGAACCAGACAAACAAAATAATCGAACAATTGCAATTATTAGGTACGATGGAGACTCCATGTCCTTTTTTTGGAAAAAAACATTCAATAATATAATGAAAATATAAGCAGATTTAACCTGAAACATACATTTTAACCTGTACTTCATTAGATAAGATATGAGAATGGGTGACAGGTCAACAATGTCGAGCAAAAATGAGCAGTGATCAAAATACACTTGTATTTTTGAAAAAAAAAACAATTAAGAATTAATTAAACCAGTACTTATCAACTGGGTTTTTAGGAAGGTAAATTTCTAACCCATAGGAAGCAATTGAAACCTGTCATTATCAATAGTAAGCCAGAAGACTTCAAAAAAAACGGCAAAAAGAAAAAAAAACAATTAACCAAAAATCAGTCTTGAAAAACGTTAAAACCGTTCAACTGAATTTTTTTCAATGCCAATTGGTTCTTTTCATTGGTGTCATAGTGAAAGTAAACAATAAAACACAGCAATGAGAAAACATCCAAAAGTCACACTTTTCCTAGTATCAAAATCAATAAAACAATGGTTGAAAATAAAATTATAGTAAAGATTAGATCTGGGTCTCTAGAACGACAATACCACCTGTCGTTACAGAGACTAAGATAAATAATTGACAGAAATAAAACAAAACTGACAAAGTTGATAAGCCAACTGACTTCATAAAATTTGATTTCAAAAGATCAAACAAACCATGGGCTCTAAACGTAGAAGAAAAATTGATTTAGCAACTACTCGCGAAGACGGTGATTTTTAGTGATAGCGAATCACAAAACGACAAAAAAACAATAAACATGGACGGAACTCAAGAACTCAAAATGTCGTAAACAATTGGTCGAAATCACAGTGTTGAAGCCATTAAAACTATACGACATTAAAAGCCATTGAAACATTTATATTTTGTTCTCCTTCGATTTTAAACGCATCTTCTTGGTAAACATTCTTTGTGAAAAAGACCCCCTAAAGAACCACACATTTTGACAAGTATTAAAATCACACGAAGTTTTTTTGAAAACAGATTTCTATGCTCCAAAGACATTAGTGAACACATAACCAACAGCAAAAATATTGTTGAGAGCAACAGAAAGTTCTTGAGGTCTGTCACTAAATTGATTAACTTACTATTTGATGACAGTGGGAAAATATTGGGAAGTATCAAAATTTTTTCCTTAATAAAATTATTTGTCGATTGTTCAAATCATTAGCTACAAGTTGAAATCAGTAAATATAAAAATTGAAACTTCGGTAGAAGCAATTAATTTGTCGATTTTCAGGTATATGCCGTACGACAACAAAAATAACGAAATTTTTGGAGAGAACGGCTTCGCAGCCGTTGAAACTATAACGTTTTCACTTGAATGATTAAAATTGTTAATTGTGCTTTCTTTCAATGCCAATTGATGTGTCGTTGACGTTTTTTCTGACAATAGAAAAAACAAAAACCTCAGAAATAGGCACAAATATCAAAAATCTCGAAAAAGTTTTAACTTTTGTAGTTAGAAAGCCAAGAAACCTCTAGATATATATGTATATGTATATGTATATATATATATATATATATATATATATATATATATATATATATATATAAATATTAGCACTATAAAGAATATGAAATAATCTACTTGTAATAAGTCTCACTATGTATATTTTGAGACTATGACATGTGGACAGAAACAAGATCAATAAAGTAGGCAAACTTTAAATTTTCACTGACTGTTTCTAAAAAATATTCGAAGTTATAAGAGCATTAGATAACAAGTATAGGTTCATCTATAGCTCATATCGAGCCATATTTTATCTTTGATTAAAAAAAGAAATAATGGGGCCGCAAAAAGGATGACAAACGAACGCAAACAAAAAATCAATTAAAAATTACGAAAACTCTCGTCAGAGCCTCAAAAAATTTAGCTTTTTCTGAAGACTTAAATACTTTTTTGGCCTAAATTTTTGTAAATAGACACTTAACTTAATTGGGCATGGATTTGAAATCATATTTGTCCGTAATTAACAAAAGAAAAACAAAAATGCGAGCAAAATTTTGAAAAATACCGCGCCCAAATGTAATCCGAATCTAAGATGAGTCAAAAATTAGAGCTGAATTTGCCGCTCGTCCCTGCCAAACAAAAAGTTACACAGTTTTGCAAAACAGGTCAATTAGAAGAAAGAATATTTTAATAAACCAAAAATAAATCAGGCTTAATTTTAAATTCAGAAGACTCCTATAGGGAGAAAAAGTACAATGAGTTTTTTGGAGTTTTCAAATATTGTGACAGCAGATGTTAGGTCTATATTTTTTGGCAAATTTGTGCAAAATGGGATAAATAAGCGTTTTAGGATCCATTTTTGAATAAAAAATGGTATAAGTTGCGAAAAAAATGCAATATATCAACAAAAAGACCCGAATAAAAACAATCGACAGGCCTCCTTTATTCCTAAAAGTAAAATCAATAGCATTGTTATTGACAATTTCAACAAACTTTTGCAAAATTGACGGCAATATTTCGTCCATTATTCACAAATATTTAAACCTCGATACTTCCCTGTAAAAAGCGAAAACCAAAAAGTCTCTTTAATTTCAAAATTTTCGCTGGACGGGCTTTCTAATGATACAAGCCGCAATTCTCTACGATGAATATATCGATCGGCCAAAATTGACTGAACATAAAAACACATTTGAGTATATAGTTCCTCCCCCACAACTGGGTCGGAACAATGAGTACATGTTAAGTTTTTTGACAGGCATAAAATCTTTTGAAGTGGTATCTCGTGAGCAAACAATTAGTTTTTTGCTGCTTTTAGTGCGTTATTTACCTTGCGCAGCGCAGACTTTTTCAGCGGAAATTGAAACTTAGATCAATCTAGAGAATAGAGCTAAAATAGAGCTAAAATAAAACCAACAAGTTTACAATTGAGATATGTGGATTTTAATTGAGATATGTGGATGGGGGTGGGGGGGGGGGGGTTGAGATTCCTTTTTTGATATGCAACCTTTCTTTTGTTGTTTTTGCAGTTTCTTCAGCTGTTGTCTGAGTGCTGATGTTGAATAATTCAACTGGGCATTTCACTTCATCATAACGTGGCTCAGATCCTGCTGAAAAGCTACTTTTGTCCCCCCTCCGACTATCACCACCCACTTGTTTATCATTATTCTTCTGCTTGTCTGAAATTGAAACTGACGCAGCTGAGCCAATTTGTTCACCTTTCGGTTTTGATTGGTTTCTCGAGTTGTTCCTCGCATGTTCTTCACTTCCGCCGTCAGATTGATCAAGTTTAGACTTCTGTTGAACACTTCTGCTAGTAGTGATCTCAATTTTTCCTTCAGTTTGCATAACATGTGGTTTATCTACTGCTTTCATAGGCCTCGGCTCCTCAATTTTGGGTTCCTTTTTGCAAGATTCACTCATTTTGTGGTCAATTGTAGCTGCTGTTTGCTTCGGAGTGCTCTGCTCCGCACAAGAGACAGGCTCCTTGGGTTCAAGATTAACAGGGGTGCGCCTTTTTGGCGTGGGTGTTGATGCAGTTTCAATGATTTGCGGAGTCTCTCTTTCTTCCTTCTTGGGAGCTCTGAAAAGATTTTAAGTCGATCAAACGTTGATCAAAGTCTTTGACAGTAAACGCATGCCGGCGCAATAGACCTTAATGAACTGAAAACAATCTGATCGGCGTGCTTTCCTTGGGATCAGGAAAAAAGTCAGCTTGAGAACTTGTTTTTAGGAAAGCAACGGCGACAGTTAAAAACATTTAATGAATAAGCACAACATCTACAACCAACCTGAAGACAAATAGCAGGCTGATAAAGAATTTGCTAAAATTTTAAGTTTGCTTGACCAAAAACAAATGGCATGGAAAAACACCCACTCGTCAATCTTGATGGTTGTTTTTGAGGACTGTTTCTTCAACCCCTTCACCCCTTCCTCGACACTAGCAGGATCCAGACCAGAAGACTTAGTCTCAACCCCAGGCCTTTTCCCCAAAATTTGTTGAAATTGGTTCTCTTGCTGTTTTCCCATGCATTGGATCACAATCACCTTCAGTTGCTCCAAATAGGGTAGTTTCTTCTTAGTGCCCAGAAGGTGATAGGTGTTCATCTCACCTTTTCCCTAAAAGTGTTACCACCGTTTCCGGAATAAATCATTTTATGATGGCCTCCATAAATAATTGATTCGGCATAACGTATCTGAATTGATTTTTTTAGGAGTTGAAATCATATGTTTAACGTGTATTATTTGTTATGCAGTATATAACAAGCAAAAACCGCAGCTCATCTTTCGTTTCAAGTAATATTTGTGAACAGGGTGATGTCACATGTCAAAATGTGAGGTGCAACCGAAGATAATAATCTGATAAAATATTTGTCTGTCTAAAATTTGATCTTTTTTCTGAAAAAGCTTCCTTCCCCTCTCTGTGTTAGAATATCGATCAAACTATAGTCTTAAACTTAGTGAGAATTAGAAAGAAAGTTTGACTTACCAGATTAGAAAGACAAGCAATATGACTTCGATCAAAGAAATTATATAAATGAATCGTCAAGAAATGGTGCTGAGAATCAATATTCGGTTCAAATTGGTGAATCTAGATAACTATTATTAGAGTTAGATTAAGTGATGTAAAATCTTCCCAGCATATATTAAATGATGATGATATCTCCGGAAGTGTGAATGAATTCTTAGAAAAGTGCAAATGCATTTCATTTATGGTTCCCTTTGCGACT
>NW_027450358.1:20000-29094 GCF_964194025.1 Convolutriloba macropyga | reverse complement strand
CAAGCTCAAGCTAGCTAGCTCAAGCTCAAGCTAGCTAGCTCAAACTCAAGCTAGCTAGCTAGCTCAAGTTCAAGCTAGCTAGCTAGCTCAAGCTCAAGCTAGCTAGCTAGCTCAAGCTCAAGCTAGCTAGCTCAAGCTCAAGCTAGCTAGCTCAAGCTCAAGCTAGCTAGCTAGCTCAAGCTCAAGCTCAAGCTAGCTAGCTCAAGCTCAAGCTCAAGCTAGCTAGCTAGCTCAAGCTCAAGCTAGCTAGCTAGCTCAAGCTCAAGCTAGCTAGCTAGCTCAAGTTCAAGCTAGCTAGCTAGGTCAAGCTCAAGCTAGCTAGCTCAAGCTCAAGCTAGCTAGCTCAAGCTCAAGCCAGCTAGCTCAAGCTCAAGCTCAAGCTAGCTAGCTAGCTCAAGCACAAGCTTGCTAGCTAGCTCAAGCTCAAGCTAGCTAGCTCAAGCTCAAGCTAGCTAGCTCAAGCTCAAGCTAGCTAGCTCAAGCTCAAGCTCAAGCTAGCTAGCTAGCTCAAGCACAAGCTTGCTAGCTAGCTCAAGCTCAAGCTAGCTAGCTCAAGCTCAAGCTAGCTAGCTCAAGCTCAAGCTAGCTAGCTAGCTCAAGCTCAAGCTCAAGCTAGCTAGCTCAAGCTCAAGCTCAAGCTAGCTAGCTAGCTCAAGCTCAAGCTAGCTAGCTAGCTCAAGCTCAAGCTAGCTAGCTAGCTCAAGCTCAAGCTAGCTAGCTCAAGCTCAAGCTCAAGCTAGCTAGCTCAAGCTCAAGCTAGCTAGCTAGCTCAAGCTCAAGCTAGCTAGCTAGCTCAAGTTCAAGCTAGCTAGCTAGCTCAAGCTCAAGCTAGCTAGCTAGCTCAAGCTCAAGCTAGCTAGCTCAAGCTCAAGCTAGCTAGCTAGCTCAAGCTCAAGCTAGCTAGCTAGCTCAAGCTCAAGCTCAAGCTAGCTAGCTCAAGCTCAAGCTCAAGCTAGCTAGCTAGCTCAAGCTCAAGCTAGCTAGCTAGCTCAAGCTCAAGCTAGCTAGCTAGCTCAAGTTCAAGCTAGCTAGCTAGCTCAAGCTCAAGCTAGCTAGCTCAAGCTCAAGCTAGCTAGCTCAAGCTCAAGCCAGCTAGCTCAAGCTCAAGCTCAAGCTAGCTAGCTAGCTCAAGCTCAAGCTCAAGCTAGCTAGCTAGCTCAAGTTCAAGCTAGCTAGCTAGCTCAAGCTCAAGCTAGCTAGCTCAAGCTCAAGCTAGCTAGCTCAAGCTCAAGCCAGCTAGCTCAAGCTCAATCTCAAGCTAGCTAGCTAGCTCAAGCTCAAGCTAGCTAGCTCAAGCTCAAGCTAGCTAGCTAGCTAGCTCAAGCTCAAGCTCAAGCTAGCTAGCTCAAGCTCAAGCTCAAGCTAGCTAGCTCAAGCTCAAGCTCAAGCTAGCTAGCTCAAGCTCAAGCTCAAGCTAGCTAGCTCAAGCTCAAGCTCAAGCTAGCTAGCTAGCTCAAGCTCAAGCTAGCTAGCTCAAGCTCAAGCTCAAGCTCAAGCTAGCTAGCTAGCTAGCTCAAGCTCAAGCTCAAGCTAGCTAGCTAGCTCAAGCTCAAGCTAGCTAGCTCAAGCTCAAGCCAGCTAGCTCAAGCTCAAGCTCAAGCTAGCTAGCTAGCTCAAGCTCAAGCTAGCTAGCTCAAGCTCAAGCCAGCTAGCTCAAGCTCAAGCTCAAGCTCAAGCTAGCTAGCTAGCTCAAGCTCAAGCTAGATAGCTAGCTCAAGCTAGCTAGCTAGCTCAAGCTCAAGCTCAAGCTAGCTAGCTAGCTAGCTCAAGCTCAAGCTAGCTAGCTCAAGCTCAAGCCAGCTAGCTCAAGCTCAAGCTCAAGCTAGCTAGCTAGCTCAAGCTCAAGCTAGCTAGCTCAAGCTCAAGCTCAAGCGAGCTAGCTAGCTCAAGCTCAAGCTAGCTAGCTAGCTCAAGCTCAAGCTAGCTAACTCAAGCTAACTCAGCTAGCTCAAGCTAACTCAAGCTAGCTAAAGCTAACTCAAGCTAACTCAAGCTAACTCAAGCTAACTCAAGCTAGCTAAAGCTAACTCAAGCTAACTCAAGCTAACCCGAGCTAACTCAAGCTAGCTCAAGCTAACCCAAGCTAGCTAAAGCTAACTCAAGCTAACTCAAGCTAATTCAAGCTAACTCAAGCTAACTCAAGCTAACTCAAGCTAACTCAAGCTAGCTAAAGCTAACTCAAGCTAACTCAAGCTAACTCAAGCTAACCCGAGCTAACTCAAGCTAACTGAAGGTAGCTAAAGCTAGTTCAAGCTAACTCAAGCTAGCTAAAGCTAAGACAAGCTAACTCAAGCTAACTCAAGCTAACTCAAGCTAACTCAAGCTAACTCAAGCTAGTTCAAGCTAACTCAAGCTAACTCAAGCTAACTCAAGCTAGCTAAAGCTAACTCAAGCTAACTCAAGCTAACTCAAGCTAACCCGAGCTAACTCAAGCTAACTCAAGGTAGCTAAAGCTAGTTCAAGCTAACTCAAGCTAGCTAAAGCTAAGACAAGCTAACTCAAGCTAACTCAAGCTAACTCAAGCTAACTCAAGCTAACTCAAGCTAGTTCAAGCTAACTCAAGCTAGCTAAAGCTAACTCAAGCTAACTCAAGCTAACTCAAGCTAGCTCAAGCTAACTCAAGCTAGTTCAAGCTAACTCAAGCTAGCTAAAGCTAACTCAAGCTAACTCAAGCTAACTCAAGCTAACTCAAGCTAGCTAAAGCTAACTCAAGCTAACTCAAGCTAACCCGAGCTAACTCAAGCTAGCTCAAGCTAACCCAAGCTAGCTAAAGCTAACTCAAGCTAACTCAAGCTAATTCAAGCTAACTCAAGCTAACTCAAGCTAACTCAAGCTAACTCAAGCTAGCTAAAGCTAACTCAAGCTAACTCAAGCTAACTCAAGCTAACCCGAGCTAACTCAAGCTAACTCAAGGTAGCTAAAGCTAGTTCAAGCTAACTCAAGCTAGCTAAAGCTAAGACAAGCTAACTCAAGCTAACTCAAGCTAACTCAAGCTAACTCAAGCTAACTCAAGCTAACTCAAGCTAGCTAAAGCTAACTCAAGCTAACTCAAGCTAACTCAAGCTAACCCGAGCTAACTCAAGCTAACTCAAGGTAGCTAAAGCTAGTTCAAGCTAACTCAAGCTAGCTAAAGCTAAGACAAGCTAACTCAAGCTAACTCAAGCTAACTCAAGCTAACTCAAGCTAACTAAAGCTAGTTCAAGCTAACTCAAGCTAGCTAAAGCTAACTCAAGCTAACTCAAGCTAACTCAAGCTAGCTCAAGCTAACTCAAGCTAGTTCAAGCTAACTCAAGCTAGCTAAAGCTAACTCAAGCTAACTCAAGCTAACTCAAGCTAACTCAAGCTAGCTAAAGCTAACTCAAGCTAACTCAAGCTAACCCGAGCTAACTCAAGCTAGCTCAAGCTAACCCAAGCTAGCTAAAGCTAACTCAAGCTAACTCAAGCTAATTCAAGCTAACTCAAGCTAACTCAAGCTAACTCAAGCTAACTCAAGCTAGCTAAAGCTAACTCAAGCTAACTCAAGCTAACTCAAGCTAACCCGAGCTAACTCAAGCTAACTCAAGGTAGCTAAAGCTAGTTCAAGCTAACTCAAGCTAGCTAAAGCTAAGACAAGCTAACTCAAGCTAACTCAAGCTAACTCAAGCTAACTCAAGCTAACTCAAGCTAACTCAAGCTAGTTCAAGCTAACTCAAGCTAACTCAAGCTAACTCAAGCTAGCTAAAGCTAACTCAAGCTAACTCAAGCTAACTCAAGCTAACCCGAGCTAACTCAAGCTAACTCAAGGTAGCTAAAGCTAGTTCAAGCTAGCTCAAGCTAGCTAAAGCTAAGACAAGCTAACTCAAGCTAACTCAAGCTAACTCAAGCTAACTCAAGCTAGTTCAAGCTAACTCAAGCTAGCTAAAGCTAACTCAAGCTAACTCAAGCTAACTCAAGCTAGCTCAAGCTAACTCAAGCTAGTTCAAGCTAACTCAAGCTAGCTAAAGCTAACTCAAGCTAACTCAAGCTAACTCAAGCTAGCTCAAGCTAACTCAAGCTAACTCAAGCTAACTCAAGCTAACCCGAGCTAACTCAAGCTAACTCAAGGTAGCTAAAGCTAGTTCAAGCTAGCTCAAGCTAGCTAAAGCTAAGACAAGCTAACTCAAGCTAACTCAAGCTAACTCAAGCTAACTCAAGCTAGTTCAAGCTAACTCAAGCTAGCTAAAGCTAACTCAAGCTAACTCAAGCTAACTCAAGCTAGCTCAAGCTAACTCAAGCTAGTTCAAGCTAACTCAAGCTAGCTAAAGCTAACTCAAGCTAACTCAAGCTAACTCAAGCTAGCTCAAGCTAACTCAAGCTAGTTCAAGCTAACTCAAGCTAGCTAAAGCTAACTCAAGCTAACTCAAGCTAACTCAAGCTAACTCAAGCTAGCTAAAGCTAACTCAAGCTAACTCAAGCTAACCCGAGCTAACTCAAGCTAGCTCAAGCTAACCCAAGCTAGCTAAAGCTAACTCAAGCTAACTCAAGCTAATTCAAGCTAACTCAAGCTAACTCAAGCTAACTCAAGCTAACTCAAGCTAGCTAAAGCTAACTCAAGCTAACTCAAGCTAACTCAAGCTAACCCGAGCTAACTCAAGCTAACTCAAGGTAGCTAAAGCTAGTTCAAGCTAACTCAAGCTAGCTAAAGCTAAGACAAGCTAACTCAAGCTAACTCAAGCTAACTCAAGCTAACTCAAGCTAACTCAAGCTAGTTCAAGCTAACTCAAGCTAACTCAAGCTAACTCAAGCTAGCTAAAGCTAACTCAAGCTAACTCAAGCTAACTCAAGCTAACCCGAGCTAACTCAAGCTAACTCAAGGTAGCTAAAGCTAGTTCAAGCTAGCTCAAGCTAGCTAAAGCTAAGACAAGCTAACTCAAGCTAACTCAAGCTAACTCAAGCTAGTTCAAGCTAACTCAAGCTAGCTAAAGCTAACTCAAGCTAACTCAAGCTAACTCAAGCTAGCTCAAGCTAACTCAAGCTAGTTCAAGCTAACTCAAGCTAGCTAAAGCTAACTCAAGCTAACTCAAGCTAACTCAAGCTAACTCAAGCTAGCTAAAGCTAACTCAAGCTAACTCAAGCTAACCCGAGCTAACTCAAGCTAGCTCAAGCTAACCCAAGCTAGCTAAAGCTAACTCAAGCTAACTCAAGCTAATTCAAGCTAACTCAAGCTAACTCAAGCTAACTCAAGCTAACTCAAGCTAGCTAAAGCTAACTCAAGCTAACTCAAGCTAACTCAAGCTAACCCGAGCTAACTCAAGCTAACTCAAGGTAGCTAAAGCTAGTTCAAGCTAACTCAAGCTAGCTAAAGCTAAGACAAGCTAACTCAAGCTAACTCAAGCTAACTCAAGCTAACTCAAGCTAACTCAAGCTAACTCAAGCTAGCTAAAGCTAACTCAAGCTAACTCAAGCTAACTCAAGCTAACCCGAGCTAACTCAAGCTAACTCAAGGTAGCTAAAGCTAGTTCAAGCTAACTCAAGCTAGCTAAAGCTAAGACAAGCTAACTCAAGCTAACTCAAGCTAACTCAAGCTAACTCAAGCTAACTAAAGCTAGTTCAAGCTAACTCAAGCTAGCTAAAGCTAACTCAAGCTAACTCAAGCTAACTCAAGCTAGCTCAAGCTAACTCAAGCTAGTTCAAGCTAACTCAAGCTAGCTAAAGCTAACTCAAGCTAACTCAAGCTAACTCAAGCTAACTCAAGCTAGCTAAAGCTAACTCAAGCTAACTCAAGCTAACCCGAGCTAACTCAAGCTAGCTCAAGCTAACCCAAGCTAGCTAAAGCTAACTCAAGCTAACTCAAGCTAACTAAAGCTAGTTCAAGCTAACTCAAGCTAGCTAAAGCTAACTCAAGCTAACTCAAGCTAACTCAAGCTAGCTCAAGCTAACTCAAGCTAGTTCAAGCTAACTCAAGCTAGCTAAAGCTAACTCAAGCTAACTCAAGCTAACTCAAGCTAACTCAAGCTAGCTAAAGCTAACTCAAGCTAACTCAAGCTAACCCGAGCTAACTCAAGCTAGCTCAAGCTAACCCAAGCTAGCTAAAGCTAACTCAAGCTAACTCAAGCTAATTCAAGCTAACTCAAGCTAACTCAAGCTAACTCAAGCTAACTCAAGCTAGCTAAAGCTAACTCAAGCTAACTCAAGCTAACTCAAGCTAACCCGAGCTAACTCAAGCTAACTCAAGGTAGCTAAAGCTAGTTCAAGCTAACTCAAGCTAGCTAAAGCTAAGACAAGCTAACTCAAGCTAACTCAAGCTAACTCAAGCTAACTCAAGCTAACTCAAGCTAACTCAAGCTAGCTAAAGCTAACTCAAGCTAACTCAAGCTAACTCAAGCTAACCCGAGCTAACTCAAGCTAACTCAAGGTAGCTAAAGCTAGTTCAAGCTAACTCAAGCTAGCTAAAGCTAAGACAAGCTAACTCAAGCTAACTCAAGCTAACTCAAGCTAACTCAAGCTAACTAAAGCTAGTTCAAGCTAACTCAAGCTAGCTAAAGCTAACTCAAGCTAACTCAAGCTAACTCAAGCTAGCTCAAGCTAACTCAAGCTAGTTCAAGCTAACTCAAGCTAGCTAAAGCTAACTCAAGCTAACTCAAGCTAACTCAAGCTAACTCAAGCTAGCTAAAGCTAACTCAAGCTAACTCAAGCTAACCCGAGCTAACTCAAGCTAGCTCAAGCTAACCCAAGCTAGCTAAAGCTAACTCAAGCTAACTCAAGCTAATTCAAGCTAACTCAAGCTAACTCAAGCTAACTCAAGCTAACTCAAGCTAGCTAAAGCTAACTCAAGCTAACTCAAGCTAACTCAAGCTAACCCGAGCTAACTCAAGCTAACTCAAGGTAGCTAAAGCTAGTTCAAGCTAACTCAAGCTAGCTAAAGCTAAGACAAGCTAACTCAAGCTAACTCAAGCTAACTCAAGCTAACTCAAGCTAACTCAAGCTAACTCAAGCTAGTTCAAGCTAACTCAAGCTAACTCAAGCTAACTCAAGCTAGCTAAAGCTAACTCAAGCTAACTCAAGCTAACTCAAGCTAACCCGAGCTAACTCAAGCTAACTCAAGGTAGCTAAAGCTAGTTCAAGCTAGCTCAAGCTAGCTAAAGCTAAGACAAGCTAACTCAAGCTAACTCAAGCTAACTCAAGCTAACTCAAGCTAGTTCAAGCTAACTCAAGCTAGCTAAAGCTAACTCAAGCTAACTCAAGCTAACTCAAGCTAGCTCAAGCTAACTCAAGCTAGTTCAAGCTAACTCAAGCTAGCTAAAGCTAACTCAAGCTAACTCAAGCTAACTCAAGCTAGCTCAAGCTAACTCAAGCTAACTCAAGCTAACTCAAGCTAACCCGAGCTAACTCAAGCTAACTCAAGGTAGCTAAAGCTAGTTCAAGCTAGCTCAAGCTAGCTAAAGCTAAGACAAGCTAACTCAAGCTAACTCAAGCTAACTCAAGCTAACTCAAGCTAGTTCAAGCTAACTCAAGCTAGCTAAAGCTAACTCAAGCTAACTCAAGCTAACTCAAGCTAGCTCAAGCTAACTCAAGCTAGTTCAAGCTAACTCAAGCTAGCTAAAGCTAACTCAAGCTAACTCAAGCTAACTCAAGCTAGCTCAAGCTAACTCAAGCTAGTTCAAGCTAACTCAAGCTAGCTAAAGCTAACTCAAGCTAACTCAAGCTAACTCAAGCTAACTCAAGCTAGCTAAAGCTAACTCAAGCTAACTCAAGCTAACCCGAGCTAACTCAAGCTAGCTCAAGCTAACCCAAGCTAGCTAAAGCTAACTCAAGCTAACTCAAGCTAATTCAAGCTAACTCAAGCTAACTCAAGCTAACTCAAGCTAACTCAAGCTAGCTAAAGCTAACTCAAGCTAACTCAAGCTAACTCAAGCTAACCCGAGCTAACTCAAGCTAACTCAAGGTAGCTAAAGCTAGTTCAAGCTAACTCAAGCTAGCTAAAGCTAAGACAAGCTAACTCAAGCTAACTCAAGCTAACTCAAGCTAACTCAAGCTAACTCAAGCTAGTTCAAGCTAACTCAAGCTAACTCAAGCTAACTCAAGCTAGCTAAAGCTAACTCAAGCTAACTCAAGCTAACTCAAGCTAACCCGAGCTAACTCAAGCTAACTCAAGGTAGCTAAAGCTAGTTCAAGCTAGCTCAAGCTAGCTAAAGCTAAGACAAGCTAACTCAAGCTAACTCAAGCTAACTCAAGCTAGTTCAAGCTAACTCAAGCTAGCTAAAGCTAACTCAAGCTAACTCAAGCTAACTCAAGCTAGCTCAAGCTAACTCAAGCTAGTTCAAGCTAACTCAAGCTAGCTAAAGCTAACTCAAGCTAACTCAAGCTAACTCAAGCTAACTCAAGCTAGCTAAAGCTAACTCAAGCTAACTCAAGCTAACCCGAGCTAACTCAAGCTAGCTCAAGCTAACCCAAGCTAGCTAAAGCTAACTCAAGCTAACTCAAGCTAATTCAAGCTAACTCAAGCTAACTCAAGCTAACTCAAGCTAACTCAAGCTAGCTAAAGCTAACTCAAGCTAACTCAAGCTAACCCGAGCTAACTCAAGCTAACTCAAGGTAGCTAAAGCTAGTTCAAGCTAACTCAAGCTAGCTAAAGCTAAGACAAGCTAACTCAAGCTAACTCAAGCTAACTCAAGCTAACTCAAGCTAACTCAAGCTAACTCAAGCTAGTTCAAGCTAACTCAAGCTAACTCAAGCTAACTCAAGCTAGCTAAAGCTAACTCAAGCTAACTCAAGCTAACTCAAGCTAACCCGAGCTAACTCAAGCTAACTCAAGGTAGCTAAAGCTAGTTCAAGCTAACTCAAGCTAGCTAAAGCTAAGACAAGCTAACTCAAGCTAACTCAAGCTAACTCAAGCTAACTCAAGCTAACTAAAGCTAGTTCAAGCTAACTCAAGCTAGCTAAAGCTAACTCAAGCTAACTCAAGCTAACTCAAGCTAGCTCAAGCTAACTCAAGCTAGTTCAAGCTAACTCAAGCTAGCTAAAGCTAACTCAAGCTAACTCAAGCTAACTCAAGCTAACTCAAGCTAGCTAAAGCTAACTCAAGCTAACTCAAGCTAACCCGAGCTAACTCAAGCTAGCTCAAGCTAACCCAAGC
>NW_027450358.1:0-15000 GCF_964194025.1 Convolutriloba macropyga | reverse complement strand
TATCAATCAACACCTTTTGTGGTGACTCATGAGCAAGTAGTTAGGCGCCTTAACCCAACTTTTGGTTCATCCCACATCGCCGGTTCTGCTTACCAAAAGCGGCCCACAAAAAGCTTGCATTCATAGTCCAAGTGCAATTAAGTCACAAGGACATCTCACCGATTTATAGTTTGAGAATAGGTGAAGGAAAAATTTTCCCCCATTCCTCTAATCATTCGCTTTAACCGATGAAATTGCTTTGCGAAGATTTTTCAATCTTGCTCAAGCTTTTGCTATCCTGAGGGAAACTTCGGAGGAAACCAGCTACTAGATGGTTCGATTAGTCTTTCGCCCCTATGCTCAGGTCAGACGATCGATTTGCACGTCAGAACCGCTTCGGGCTTCCACCATGGTTTCCCGTGGCTTCGCCCTGCCCAAGCATAGATCACCATCTTTCGGGTCGTGTGCTACTTGCTCTGGATCAGTCATGCAATAAGAGCAAAACCGTCCGTGGTTGCGGGACACCGAATCGGCGCCCTCACCACACAAAGTAGTGCAATTCATAAAAATTACACTGTTCACTTTCATTTCGCGTGTGCGCTTTCAATGAGCGACAACACTTGCAAGCAACTCACACTCCTTGGTCCGTGTTTCAAGACGGGCTGTAGAGAGCATTGAATAGGAAGTTGAGGTCAGACAGGCAATCAAGATCAATTTATCTCATTTTGTTTAGAATCAACAAGAAGAATTCCGAGGAAAACTTCTGCTCGATTCATTAACAAGATTTGCCAAAAGACGACAACTACACTACTCGGTAGCCGAGAATATAATATCAAGGCATTGAGTATGGTAACGCTCACTCCAGTTCCCCTTCAACAGTTTCACGTACTTTTCACTCTCTCTTCAGAGTGCTTTTCAACTTTCCCTCACGGTACTTGTTTACTATCGGTCTCGCTTTATAATTAGCTTTTGGAGAGACATATCTCCAGCTTCGAGTTGCACTTTCAAACAACTCTACTCATAGGAATGAGCCATTATGACTGGTATCGAAAATGACCTTTACAGGATTTTCACCTTCTTTGATGCTACTTTCCAGTAGACATCAGGACAAATTCACCAGTCTAGCATCAAACCATACCGGACACCGAGAAATGTTGCCATTTCTCTTCCCGATGAGCTTTTCCCTGTTCATTCGCCATTACTAAGGGATTCTCAGTTGATTTCTTTTCCTCCCCTTACTGATATGCTTAAGTTAAGGGGGTTCTCTCGCCCAATTCAGGTTATGTAGTTGATTGTCTCTTAATTGGTTCACTGACCAATATGAGACAGAAACCGATTCAGCAGTTTTGTTCGCTACTACTATCAAACACAGGTCGAAGTTTCCATTCAGTCATTAATTCCAACTTTCAAATGTTGTTGTTTCAGCTTTCGCTTACTAGAAGCAACATAATACTCGCTGCAATACAGACCTCGGGAAACCCTCACCGTGAATAAGGTTCACTCACATATTTCACTACATTTTGCGTGGGATTGGAGATGAGGCTACTCGTTCTTGCTCAGTACTAGGCTGAAAATTAACGAAACTTCGTTACAAACGTTCACATGTTGATGTTTCCGCTTTCGCGTACTCGAAACAACATAATACTAGTCTTTGTAATTTAGTTTCATAATTTCAACTGTTCTCATGCAGAATTTTTGCTCATTCTTATCCCAAATTTTGACCTGGCTACTAGTTACACTCCTTGTACTTATTGCAAAATGACCACAAATTTCAACAGCTTTCACATGTTGCTGTTTCGGCTTTCGCTTACTACAGTCAACATAATACTCGTTGCAAAATAAGTGCTCGGCATCTGCAATTTTCCAAAGACGAAGTTTCGCCAGTTCAATTTTCGCTCGCCAATTATGGCTACTAATTCACACGGTACTGAGCTCAACAACATTAAATTTGTTCAGCAAGACTTTCACATGTTGATGTTTTGGCTTTCGCCTACTAGAAGCAACATAATACTCGTCTTGTTAGCTCATTCAATGAGAATAGCTTTTCCCGTTGAGAATTTTTGCCTTCAATTGGCGTTGTAGTGAGTTTGGCTACTCAGATCACCAAATACTTGTGACAATTCGAACCAGAAATGTTTTCAATTTTCACATGCTGATGTTTCGGATTCAACCTACTAGAAGCAGCATAATACTTGTATTCAACAATTTCTGTATCAAATCCCAGTTTTCTCTGGTGCATCTTTGCCAAACTATTCCAAACTGCCTGAGTCTGAATACCAATTACAGGTACTAGTAAATGCACGTTACTAAGGACTATATAGTTCTAGGTTACTGTACACAACGACGTTCACATGTTGATGTTTCAGCTGCCGCTTACTAGAAACAACATAATACTTATCGTGCATACCTTTCCATAACTTGTCCTTTTCAGATGCATTAGTTTCCCTTTGTCTTGGCTTCTACAGTCAGACTGGCTACTAGTAACAGCACAGTACTAATCACATATCGTTCTACAGTTTGCAGACAACTTTCACATGTTGATGTTTCAGCTTTCGCCTACTAGAAACAACATAATACTCGCTGTATACATTTGTAGTTCTCTATGTAACTTTCATGTGAAGAAGTTTCGCCAGTCTTTTTGACTGTCTCAAATCTGAGTCATGCTTAGGCTACTAGTTGCTTCATAGTACTTATCGCCTCGAGATCATTGAACAAAACTTGATTTTCACATGTTGCTGTTTCAGCTTCCGCTTACTAGAAACAACATAATACTAGTCTCATTAAGTTCCGTCTCTTTGCAATTTTCTTATGAAGAAAATTCGCCATCACAATGACTCCAGCAGTTCTTGATCAAGGAATGCAATCATTGATCAGAATGCTATTATTTGAATCGGTTCTGCTTTAAGTGTTCCAATTTTATTGGAAGCACCAACAATAGAACATCAATGTGTTCAATCGAGAGTTATATAACCCTGAATCGGACGCAGTCAACAGCCGAAGCCGAGACCGCCTTTTGCGTTAGAGAGGTCGGTAAACAAATCTTGCGATTCATACCGAATTAACACATATAGCTGTGCTCCTCTTCGTAAAGCGAGCCAAGTGATCCCCTGTTGAAGGATGTATTTGGACCAATCTAGTAGCATTTGGTTTCCAACAAGCTCTCCCAAGTTAGCTTACTTATTGGGCTTTTCAACCAATTCGGTTGGCTACAAGCATCATCAAAGTACTAGCCACAGTTTGATCGCAAAATTCTACGACTTTCACATGTTGATGTTTCGGCTTGCGCTTAGCCTACTATAAGCAACATAATACTAGTCATATCATAGAGCGTGATCAGCTTGTGACGTTCTCATGATGAAGTTTCACCAACAGTGTCTCACTTCGAGCTTAAATCCAGCTACTAGTAACTACACAGTACTGACTGCAACGATAACTTTTATCTATACCTTTCACATGCTGCGCTTTCGGCCAGGGCCTACTAACGTCAACATAATACTCGATATAAACTTTTGTTCATGATGCAGCTTCCCCATGCAGAAGTTTCGCCTTCAAATGCTCTCTTGGCCATATGACGTAAGAAAAGGTTACTAGTAACATCACAGTACTAGCCACAGTTTGATTGCAAAATTCTACGACTTTCACATGTTGATGTTTCGGCTTGCGCTTAGCCTACTAGAAGCAACATAATACTAGTCATATCATAGAGCGTGATCAGCTTGTGACGTTCTCATGATGAAGTTTCACCAACAGTGTCTCATTTCGAGCTTAAATCCAGCTACTAGTAACTACACAGTACTGACTGCAACGCTAACTTTTATCTATACCTTTCACATGCTGCGCTTTCGGCCAGGGCCTACTAACGTCAACATAATACTCGATATAAACTTTTGTTCATGATGCAGCTTCCCCATGCAGAAGTTTCGCCTTCAAATGCTCTCTTGGCCATATGACGTAACACAAGGTTACTAGTAACATCACAGTACTAGCCACAATTTGATAGCAAAATTCTACGACTTTCACATGTTGATGTTTCGGCTTGCGCTTAGCCTACTATAAGCAACATAATACTAGTCATATCATAGAGCGTGATCAGCTTGTGACGTTCTCATGATGAAGTTTCACCAACAGTGTCTCACTTCGAGCTTAAATCCAGCTACTAGTAACTACACAGTACTGACTGCAACGATAACTTTTATCTATACCTTTCACATGCTGCGCTTTCGGCCAGGGCCTACTAACGTCAACATAATACTCGATATAAACTTTTGTTCATGATGCAGCTTCCCCATGCAGAAGTTTCGCCTTCAAATGCTCTCTTGGCCATATGACGTAAGAAAAGGTTACTAGTAACATCACAGTACTAGCCACAGTTTGATTGCAAAATTCTACGACTTTCACATGTTGATGTTTCGGCTTGCGCTTAGCCTACTAGAAGCAACATAATACTAGTCATATCATAGAGCGTGATCAGCTTGTGACGTTCTCATGATGAAGTTTCACCAACAGTGTCTCATTTCGAGCTTAAATCCAGCTACTAGTAACTACACAGTACTGACTGCAACGCTAACTTTTATCTATACCTTTCACATGCTGCGCTTTCGGCCAGGGCCTACTAACGTCAACATAATACTCGATATAAACTTTTGTTCATGATGCAGCTTCCCCATGCAGAAGTTTCGCCTTCAAATGCTCTCTTGGCCATATGACGTAACACAAGGTTACTAGTAACATCACAGTACTAGCCACAATTTGATCGCAAAATTCTACGACTTTCACATGTTGATGTTTCGGCTTGCGCTTAGCCTACTAGAAGCAACATAATACTAGTCATATCATGGAGCGTGATCAGCTTGTGACGTTCTCATGATGAAGTTTCACCAACAGTGTCTCATTTCGAGCTTAAATCCAGCTACTAGTAACTACACAGTACTGACTGCAACGATAACTTTTATCTATACCTTTCACATGCTGCGCTTTCGGCCAGGGCCTACTAATGTCAACATAATACTCGATATAAACTTTTGTTCATGATGCAGCTTCCCCATGCAGAAGTTTCGCCTTCAAATGCTCTCTTGGCCATATGACGTAACACAAGGTTACTAGTAACATCACAGTACTAGCCACAATTTGATCGCAAAATTCTACGACTTTCACATGTTGATGTTTCGGCTTGCGCTTAGCCTACTAGAAGCAACATAATACTAGTCATATCATAGAGCTTGATCAGCTTGTGACATTCTCATGATGAAGTTTCACCAACAGTGTCTCATTTTGAGCTTAAATCCAGCTACTAGTAACTACACAGTACTGACTGCAACAATAACTTTTATCTATACCTTTCACATGCTGCGTTTTCGGCCAAGGCCTACTAACGTCAACATAATACTCGATATAAAATTTTGATCATGATGCAGCTTTCCCATGCAGAAGTTTCGCCTTCAAATGCTCTCTTGGCCATATGACGGAACACCAGGTTACTAGTAACATCACAGTACTAGCCACAGTTTGATTGCAAAATTCTACGACTTTCACATGTTGATGTTTCGGCTTGCGCTTAGCCTACTAGAAGCAACATAATACTAGTCATATCATAGAGCGTGATCAGCTTGTGACGTTCTCATGATGAAGTTTCACCAATAGTGTTTCATTCGAATTGGTTCTGCTTTAAGCTCTCCAATTGTTTTGGATGAACCAGTTTTGCCCTTCGAAGCCACTTTTGTGAGCTTTTGTGGGTCTTTACCAAGAGGATATACCTCAAGGCCTCTTTCAATTCCTTTAAGTTCTTTCAACTCCTTTACAGTTTCTAGGTTCACATAGCTGCAAACCTTATTTCTAGTTTTAAGTCTGGCCAACTTGGGGAGAGTTGGTGCAGACCGTGACCAATTCTAGTAGGATGCCACAACAAGAATGTGATCAACTTAGCTTGTCGATGAACCTGCCCCACATTCAAACAACTCTATCGCCTTTTCCTCGTATAGTTATATGCGAGGGCCTCTCATAGAGAGCGCTGTTAGCAACCTTTTCCACATAGACGATAAAGTTGTGAGTGTTTTGCACATGGCTGTTGTCATCACCACGTGACGAGTCAACTCAGCTTGACTCTCTACACTCCGACAAGCTTTGCACATACGCCTTTAGTTCAGTATGTGTCTTTAATCTGACTCCGGTGCCTCAAGCCGGAAAAATTGTCAGATTATGATCATTATCGGTTAGTCATCCCGATGCAAGATCGTATCGTACTGTCTTTGTCTACCTCCAGATTCCGAAGAACAGGAGGAGACTCTCCCAGACCTACATATCTGGGAGAATGTTCAGAGGGCGAGAAGCTGTGGATTACTCTCCCCTAAGAACTGACTAAACTTTACCCTCGTCCAAGGTAAGTTTATTTTAGCTAGCCTTCTATGTAAAGGATCTGAGGCTAAGCTGTGTTTTTTCGAGCCTTTGGCTCGGAGCAAGTTCAGTGGGCGCCCCGAGTAGCTCAACTCTTTCCCACTGAACAGCGCAACGCTCTGTCACTCGCTGGGATTTTTGCGTGTCGGTTCTAACCACGCGACTTGTGGACCTTTTTAGGCCTTTCTCATTCACAAGTCTATAGCTGGGCTTCTATAACCCAGCTTCTGAGATCTAGATAGCTGCAGTTCTGCTAGGCTGCTTTTGCTAACTAGTCTCCCTTTAAGCAGTCCCTTGCCATGACTGCTGAACTATGTATCCACACAAGTAGTTTTTGAGCTCGATACATAATTCGAGATTGGTTGCCAAGCAATCTCTAGCGACAGAGCGTCATGCGCACTACAGACATGGCCTCTACCAGCAGCCATGCCCGAAGGAATCAATCACTGATCCTTCCGCAGGTTCCCCTACGGAAACCTTGTTACGACTTTTACTTCCTCTAGACAATTAAGCTCGATCCGCTTCATCCCGTTGCCGGAGACCGAAGTCCCAACAGTAGGAATTTGCAATTCTTGCTTAACTATCCAATCAGTAGTAGCGACGGGCGGTGTGTACAAAGGGCAGGGACGTAATCCCTATGAGTTGTTGACTCATAAGTACCAGGAATTCCTGGTTCACGTCTGCAAGTTACAACAGACGATCCCCTTGAAGCGCTGTACTTTTCTCTGATTGCCCAGTCCATTTCGGACCAAGGGCTGAGTACTCAATCTAAAAGTACACAGTGTAGCGCGCGTGCAGTCCAGAACATCTAAGGGCATCACAGACCTGTTATAGCCTCACTTCATCTGCGGTATTTAATTCCGCATAGTTCCTCTAAGAAGTGTTTGAATTCACATATAGTGAATTTCATTATTTAGATGGAGAAGATCTCGTTCGTTATCGGAATTAACCAGACAGATCACTCCACTAACTAAGAACGGCCATGCACCACCGCCCATATAATCATGAAAGATATTCAATCTGTCAATCCTTAAGATGTCTGGACCGGGTGAGTTTTCCCGTGTTGAGTCAAATTAAGCCGCAGGCTCCACTCCTGGTGGTGCCCTTCCGTCAATTCCTTTAAGTTTCGATTTTGCAACCATACTTCCCCCGGAACCAATAAACTTTGGTTTCCCGGTTAATCTCTTGCCAAGTCAAGATCGACTTTGACAAATTGTAGGTTGGTATAGTTTATGGTCAGAATTACGAGGGTATCTAATCCTCTTCAATACTCTGACTTTCGTTCTTGATTAATGAAAACATTCTTGGCAAATGCTTTCGCAGTAGTTTGTCTTGCCACGATCCAAGAATTTCACCTCTAACGTAGCAATACAAATGCCCCCGTCTGTTCCTTTCAATCATTACCGCACTCAGCCAACCGGCATCAATCGAGTAGCGGGTCATTCTCCATTATTCCATGCTTTATTATTCGATCCCAAAGGATGCTTTGAACACTCTAATTTTCTCAGGGTGAAAACACCGTTTCCACAGTTCGTCACATTTAAGTGCAAACTATTTCTTCGATGCGAAGGATGAGCGGAACGAGTCAACAGATTTAACTGAAGACCATGTTGCCGTTCTACTCAAACAGATCCAACTATGAGCTTTTTAAACGCAGCAACTATTGCATACGCTTGTAGAGGCTGGTATTACCGCGGCTGCTGGCACCAGACTTGCCCTCTACTCGTTCATCAATGGAGCTTTTAAGTCCATTCCATTCTGATTACAAACCATAAAGGTTCATATCATTATTTCTAGTCACTACCTCCTCGTGCGGAGAGTGGGTAATTTGCGTGCCTGCTGCCTTCCTTGGATGTGGTAGCCGTTTCTAAGGCTCCCTCTCCGGAATCGAACCCTGATTCCCCGTTACCCGTCACAACCATGGTAGTCCGTTACACTACCATCATAGGTTGATAGGTCAGAAATTCGGAAGTTCCGTCCCCAAGCCGAAGCTATCTGGGATCTTTCAGTTACTAGGACTCATCACGGGATGTGTCTGTACTTAGCAAATCACCCGGTGTAGTCTTGTAAAAGTCTCCGACAGTGTCGGACAATCAGCATGCATTAGCTGCAGGGTTACCGCAGTTATTCATTTAGCTTGCAAATCAACTAATAGATAGTAACTGATTTAATGAGCCATTCGCGGTTCCACTTTTTCAAGCTTCGCTTGCACATGCATGGCTTAGTCTTTCAGACAAGCATATGGCAACTGACAGGATCAATCAGTTTAATTGTACTTTGAACAATCTTTCGATTTGTTCGAATTTAGAAAGACATAGCCTTGCGGCCTCGTCAATCTTGCTTTGAGCTTTTTAAATCACGAAGAGTTTCAATGCATGCTTTGGCATGGCTACTAGTTACTACACAGTACTCTACACACTTAGAGTTACCCACGATTACACATTTCACATGCTGATGTTTCGGCTCGCGCGTACTAGAAACAGCATAATACTATGTGTACTGGTAGATAGCGCTCTGTGAGCATTTCCCATGAGCAGGTTTTGCCCTCCAAATCTCTGTTCTACTGTTACCAATACCGGCTAACAACTGTATCATACTAGGGAGAATTGACTCATGATTTAAAAACCAGATGTTCACATGTCGATGTTTCGGCTCTCGCCTACTAGAAACAACATAATACTAGTCTGTTAAAAATCTCAATCACGCCGCCTCTTCAGATACAGAAGTTTTACCTTTTATTGGTTAGAGAACAGCTTTCCAGCTGTCGACATGGTTACTAGTAACAACACCGTACTCAACACAAAAACTTTTCAACTTCACAACTTTCACATGCTGATGTTTCTGCTTTCGCATACTAGAAACAGCATAATACTTATTGTTTTGTCAAGTAATTTGTGTGTCTTTCCCATGTGAAGTTTCACCGGTCAACAATGTTTCCCTGACCAATTACGGCTACTAGTAGCTGTATAATACTAGGGAAAATGATTGAGGATTTAATATCAGATTTTCACATGTTGATGTTTCGGCTTTCGCCTACTAGAAACAACATAATACTAGTCTGCTAAGAAATCTCGCTCAAATTGCCTTTTCACATACAGAAGTTTCACCTTCTATTGGTTAGAGAACAGTTCTCAGCTGTCGACATGGTTACTAGTAACAACATCGTACTCAACACAAAAATTCTTCAACTTCACAACTTTCACATGCTGATGTTTCTGCTTTCGCGTACTAGAAACAGCATAATACTTATTGCTTTGTCAAGAAGTGTGTGTGTCTTTCCCATGCGAAAGTTTCACCGGTCAGCAATAATTGCCGTGTCCAATTAAGGTTACTCATAGCTGTATAATACTAGGGAAAATGATTGAGGATTTAATATCAGATTTTCACATGTTGATGTTTCGGCTTTCGCCTACTAGAAACAACATAATACTAGTCTGCTAATAAATCTCGCTCAAATTGCCTTTTCACATACAGAAGTTTCACCTCTTCTTGGTCACTGTACAGATGATGCTGTCTGTTCTTTATTTGGTTCTGCTTATTATAAGGAGGGGCATCACTCCTTCCTCCTTGGTTTGCATGCATTAAGCCTGCTTTGTGAAAAGCGTATCTTTCTAGCTTTTCTTCGCCTTACTCGAGTAGGACGATACAATCCAGACATTAGTCAGTCTTGGTGTAAAGTCACTGAGTATTATTCGGTTCTGCTTTATTCAGCAATATGCTGTATAATTGTTGTAATTTGCGAACATATTTGTTCTCAGTTCCGAACTACTAGCGACGACAGATTACCAGCGGTCATGAGCCATCAAGGTAGTTCTTTGGTGCATCAAGTAGAGAGGTGCCATCAAACAACACTTCCCTAATAATGCTACACACATAGAATTTGCTACAGTGCAGCTTTTTACTTTGCAAAATTTGCGCACAAATTTTGCATAGAATAAATGTTTTATCAAGATTTTTAGATCCCCTCCCTTGAGAGAACGTTACTCCTTTAAGTGAACACCCCGCGGCGTCCTGTTGTTATTGCTTATAACCATTTCGCAAGCCGGAGGCATAATGCACTACGCAAGCCGCTACTTTGGCACAGAGGCACCTAGTTTTACACCCGGGACTTCAGGTGGCCCAGTTTTACACCCAGTACAGCGGTGCCAGTTGGTAACCCGGTGGATCCTCGGAGACCAGACATGATCATAGATCAAACCCGATGTATGCTACTCCTGAACGTATAGTATCTCCACTGTGCAATGAAATTATCGTTCGTTTCGGGCCTTCCTATACGTTCAGCAGACAATCGCTAGGAATTCACCTCGTGACCCGTGGTGACCACACTGGATTTCAAGTTTATTGATTTGGACAGACCTGTCATTTATTTTGCTTTTCAGCTTCAGTTCTGCTCGATCTAGCTTGCCTAAGGCTTGATCTCGCTTTGCTCACCCCTGTAGGAGCCTCTACTAGTACCACTCGGAGTAATGGGGAATCCACCAGACCTAATCGATGAATGCCATCAAACAACAAACATCATACCCGGCTTCATCAGGCATATTTTATTACTTCCGAGAGGTACTTTAGTATCAGATCTTTCTCCATGCCTCTTATGAGGACCCGTCAGACCTTTCGGTTTATCGTTTAGCTTCAGTCCTGCTCGATCTAGCTTTCCCAAGGCTCGATCTAGCTCTATTCGCCCCACTAGAGGGCTCTCTAAGACCCCTCGGTCTTAGTGTTAGCTCCGGTACTGCTCGGTCGTGCTTGCTGAAGGCCCGACCCAGCTTTAGTTAGATTCTCGTACTTTCTCTTGGCCTCTCTAGGAGGACCAGACAGACCTCTCGGTCTATCGTTTAGCTTCAGTCCTGCTCGATCTAGCTTGCCCAAGGCTTGATCAAGCTCTATTCGCCCCGCTAGAGGGCTCTCTAAGACCCCTCGGTCTTAGTGTTATCTTCTGTAATGCCTAACCAAGCTTACTACAGGCCTTGGTCAGGTCTTTATCGGTCACCGATTAGTAACAGACCAATCATAGGGCCTTCCACCCTATCCGGGTTGAGGTCTTTAGTCCAGCCATATTTTGACAAGACACCTCTCCCTAATAATGCCCCACACATAGAATTACTGTCCATGCAGTATTTAACTTGTGTTTTTTTCTAAAATTTGATTTTCACTTTTTGGAGGTTCATTTGCTCCTCTGACACTCTTTCAGCTTCAATCTTACTCGATCTAGCTTTCCCAAGGCTCGATCTAGCTCTATTCGCCCCACTAGAGGGCTCTCTAAGACACTTCGGTCTTAGTGTTAGCTCCGGTCTTGCTCAATCGTGCTTGCTGAAGGCGCGATCAAGCTTTAGTTAGCTTCTCGTACTTCCTCTTGGCCTCTCTAGGAGGACCAGACAGACCTCTCGGTCTATCGTTTAGCTTCAGTCCTGCTCGATCTAGCTTTCCCAAGGCTCGATCTAGCTCTATTCGCCCTGCTAGAGGGCTCTCTAAGACCCCTCGGTCTTAGTGTTAGCTCCGGTACAGCTCGGTCGTGCTTGCTGAAGGCCCGATCAAGCTTTAGTTAGATTCTCGTACTTTCTCTTGGCCTCTATAGGAGGACCAGACAGACCTCTCGGTCTATCGTTTAGCTTCAGTCCTGCTTGATCTAGCTTTCCCAAGGCTCGATCTAGCTCTATTCGCCCTGCTAGAGGGCTCTCTAAGACCCCTCGGTCTTAGTGTTAGCTCCGGTACAGCTCGGTCGTGCTTGCTGAAGGCCCGATCAAGCTTTAGTTAGCTTCTCGTACTTTCTCTTGGCCTCTCTAGGAGGACCAGACAGACCTCTCGGTCTATCGTTTAGCTTCAGTCCTGCTCGATCTAGCTTTCCCAAGGCTCGATCTAGATCTATTCGCCCTGCTAGAGGGCTCTCTAAGACCCCTCGGTCTTAGTGTTAGCTCCGGTACAGCTCGGTCGTGCTTGCTGAAGGCCTGATCAAGCTTTAGTTAGCTTCTCGTACTTTCTCTTGGCCTCTCTAGGAGGACCAGACAGACCTTTCGGTCTCTTGCTTAGCTTCAGTCCTGCTCGATCTAGCTTTCCCAAGGCTCGATCTAGCTCTATTCGCCCCGCTAGAGGGCTCTCTAAGACCCCTCGGTCTTAGTGTTAACTCCTGTAATGCCTAACCAAGCTTACTACAGGCCTTGGTCAGGTCTTTATCGGTCACCGATTAGTAACAGACCGATCATGGGGCCTTCCACCCTATCCGGGTTGAGGTCTTTAGTCCAGCCATATTTTGACAAGACACCTCCCCCTAATAATGCCCCACACATAGAAATACTGTCCATGCAGTATTTAACTTGTGTTTTTTCTAAAATTTGATTTTCACTTTTTGGAGGTTCATTTGCTCCTCTGACACTCTTTCAGCTTCAATCTTACTCGATCTAGCTTTCCCAAGGCTCGATCTAGCTCTATTCGCCCCACCAGAGGGCTCTCTAAGACACTTCGGTCTTAGTGTTAGCTCCGGTCTTGCTCAATCGTGCTTGCTGAAGGCGCGATCAAGCTTTAGTTAGCTTCTCGTACTTTCTCTTGGCCTCTCTAGGAGGACCAGACAGACCTCTCGGTCTATCGTTTAGCTTCAGTCCTGCTCGATCTAGCTTTCCCAAGGCTCGATCTAGCTCTATTCGCCCCGCTAGAGGGCTCTCTAAGACCCCTCGGTCTTAGTGTTAGCTCCGGTACAGCTCGGTCGTGCTTGCTGAAGGCCCGATCAAGCTTTAGTTGGCTTCTCGTACTTTCTCTTGGCCTCTCTAGGAGGACCAGACAGACCTCTCGGTCTCTTGCTTAGCTTCAGTCCTGCTCGATCTAGCTTGCCCAAGGCTTGATCAAGCTCTATTCGCCCCGCTAGAGGGCTCTCTAAGACCCCTCGGTCTTAGTGTTAGCTCCGGTACAGCTCGGTCGTGCTTGCTGAAGGCCCGATCAAGCTTTAGTTAGCTTCTCGTTTTTTCTCTTGGCCTCTCTAGGAGGACCAGACAGACCTCTCGGTCTATCGTTTAGCTTCAGTCCTGCTCGATCTAGCTTTCCCAAGGCTCGATCTAGCTCTATTCGCCCCGCTAGAGGGCTCTCTAAGACCCCTCGGTCTTAGTGTTAGCTCCGGTACAGCTCGGTCGTGCTTGCTGAAGGCCCGATCAAGCTTTAGTTGGCTTCTCGTACTTTCTCTTGGCCTCTCTAGGAGGACCAGACAGACCTCTCGGTCTATCCTTTAGCTTCAGTCCTGCTCGATCTAGCTTTCCCAAGGCTCGATCTAGCTCTATTCGCCCCGCTAGAGGGCTCTCTAAGACCCCTCGGTCTTAGTGTTATCTCCTGTAATGCCTAACCAAGCTTACTACAGGCCTTGGTCAGGTCTTTATCGGTCACCGATTAGTAACAGACCGATCATAGGGCCTTCCACCCTATCTGGGTTGAGGTCTTTAGTCCAGCCATATTTTGACAAGACACCTCCCCCTAATAATGCCCCACACATAGAATTACTGTTTATGCAGCTTTTCACTTGTGAAATTTTTAATTTTCGCAATTATTATAGAATAAGTGTTTGCGCAGCTTTTCATAGGTCGAGCTCTAGCTAGCTAGCTCAAGCTAGCTAGCTAGCTCAAGCTCAAGCTATCTAGCTCAAGCTCAAGCCAGCTAGCTCAAGCTCAAGCTAGCTAGCTAGCTCAAGCTCAAGCTAGCTAGCTAGCTAGCTTGAGCTTGAGCTTGAGCTAGCTAGCTTGAGCTTGAGCTAGCTAGCTTGAGCTTGAGCTAGCTAGCTTGAGCTTGAGCTAGCTAGCAAGCTTGTGCTTGAGCTAGCTAGCTAGCTTGAGCTTGAGCTTGAGCTAGCTGGCTTGAGCTTGAGCTAGCTAGCTTGAGCTTGAGCTAGCTAGCTTGAGCTTGAGCTAGCTAGCTAGCTTGAACTTGAGCTAGCTAGCTAGCTTGAGCTTGAGCTAGCTAGCTAGCTTGAGCTTGAGCTAGCTAGCTAGCTTGAGCTTGAGCTTGAGCTAGCTAGCTTGAGCTTGAGCTTGAGCTAGCTAGCTAGCTGGAGCTTGAGCTAGCTAGCTTGAGCTTGAGCTAGCTAGCTTGAGCTTGAGCTAGCTAGCTAGCTTGAGCTTGAGCTAGCTAGCTAGCTTGAACTTGAGCTAGCTAGCTAGCTTGAGTTTGAGCTAGCTAGCTTGAGCTTGAGCTAGCTAGCTTGAGCTTGAGCTAGCTAGCTAGCTTGAACTTGAGCTAGCTAGCTAGCTTGAGCTTGAGCTAGCTAGCTAGCTTGAGCTTGAGCTAGCTAGCTAGCTTGAGCTTGAGCTTGAGCTAGCTAGCTTGAGCTTGAGCTTGAGCTAGCTAGCTAGCTTGAGCTTGAGCTAGCTAGCTTGAGCTTGAGCTAGCTAGCTTGAGCTTGAGCTAGCTAGCTAGCTTGAGCTTGAGCTAGCTAGCTAGCTTGAGCTTGAGCTAGCTAGCTAGCTTGAGCTTGAGCTAGCTAGCTAGCTTGAGCTAGCTAGCTAGCTTGAGCTTGAGCTTGAGCTTGAGCTAGCTAGCTTGAGCTTGAGCTAGCTAGCTAGCTTGAGCTTGAGCTAGCTAGCCAGCTTGAGCTTGAGCTAGCTAGCTAGCTTGAGCTTGAGCTTGAGCTAGCTAGCTTGAGCTTGAGCTTGAGCTAGCTAG
>NW_027450357.1:17500-20235 GCF_964194025.1 Convolutriloba macropyga | reverse complement strand
AGCTGAAACATCAACATGTGAAAGTTGTCTGCAAACTGTAGAACGATATGTGATTAGTACTGTGCTGTTACTAGTAGCCAGTCTGACTGTAGAAGCCAAGACAAAGGGAAACTAATGCATCTGAAAAGGACAAGTTATGGAAAGGTATGCACGATAAGTATTATGTTGTTTCTAGTAAGCGGCAGCTGAAACATCAACATGTGAACGTCGTTGTGTACAGTAACCTAGAACTATATAGTCCTTAGTAACGTGCATTTACTAGTACCTGTAATTGGTATTCAGACTCAGGCAGTTTGGAATAGTTTGGCAAAGATGCACCAGAGAAAACTGGGATTTGATACAGAAATTGTTGAATACAAGTATTATGCTGCTTCTAGTAGGTTGAATCCGAAACATCAGCATGTGAAAATTGAAAACATTTCTGGTTCGAATTGTCACAAGTATTTGGTGATCTGAGTAGCCAAACTCACTACAACGCCAATTGAAGGCAAAAATTCTCAACGGGAAAAGCTATTCTCATTGAATGAGCTAACAAGACGAGTATTATGTTGCTTCTAGTAGGCGAAAGCCAAAACATCAACATGTGAAAGTCTTGCTGAACAAATTTAATGTTGTTGAGCTCAGTACCGTGTGAATTAGTAGCCATAATTGGCGAGCGAAAATTGAACTGGCGAAACTTCGTCTTTGGAAAATTGCAGATGCCGAGCACTTATTTTGCAACGAGTATTATGTTGACTGTAGTAAGCGAAAGCCGAAACAGCAACATGTGAAAGCTGTTGAAATTTGTGGTCATTTTGCAATAAGTACAAGGAGTGTAACTAGTAGCCAGGTCAAAATTTGGGATAAGAATGAGCAAAAATTCTGCATGAGAACAGTTGAAATTATGAAACTAAATTACAAAGACTAGTATTATGTTGTTTCGAGTACGCGAAAGCGGAAACATCAACATGTGAACGTTTGTAACGAAGTTTCGTTAATTTTCAGCCTAGTACTGAGCAAGAACGAGTAGCCTCATCTCCAATCCCACGCAAAATGTAGTGAAATATGTGAGTGAACCTTATTCACGGTGAGGGTTTCCCGAGGTCTGTATTGCAGCGAGTATTATGTTGCTTCTAGTAAGCGAAAGCTGAAACAACAACATTTGAAAGTTGGAATTAATGACTGAATGGAAACTTCGACCTGTGTTTGATAGTAGTAGCGAACAAAACTGCTGAATCGGTTTCTGTCTCATATTGGTCAGTGAACCAATTAAGAGACAATCAACTACATAACCTGAATTGGGCGAGAGAACCCCCTTAACTTAAGCATATCAGTAAGGGGAGGAAAAGAAATCAACTGAGAATCCCTTAGTAATGGCGAATGAACAGGGAAAAGCTCATCGGGAAGAGAAATGGCAACATTTCTCGGTGTCCGGTATGGTTTGATGCTAGACTGGTGAATTTGTCCTGATGTCTACTGGAAAGTAGCATCAAAGAAGGTGAAAATCCTGTAAAGGTCATTTTCGATACCAGTCATAATGGCTCATTCCTATGAGTAGAGTTGTTTGAAAGTGCAACTCGAAGCTGGAGATATGTCTCTCCAAAAGCTAATTATAAAGCGAGACCGATAGTAAACAAGTACCGTGAGGGAAAGTTGAAAAGCACTCTGAAGAGAGAGTGAAAAGTACGTGAAACTGTTGAAGGGGAACTGGAGTGAGCGTTACCATACTCAATGCCTTGATATTATATTCTCGGCTACCGAGTAGTGTAGTTGTCGTCTTTTGGCAAATCTTGTTAATGAATCGAGCAGAAGTTTTCCTCGGAATTCTTCTTGTTGATTCTAAACAAAATGAGATAAATTGATCTTGATTGCCTGTCTGACCTCAACTTCCTATTCAATGCTCTCTACAGCCCGTCTTGAAACACGGACCAAGGAGTGTGAGTTGCTTGCAAGTGTTGTCGCTCATTGAAAGCGCACACGCGAAATGAAAGTGAACAGTGTAATTTTTATGAATTGCACTACTTTGTGTGGTGAGGGCGCCGATTCGGTGTCCCGCAACCACGGACGGTTTTGCTCTTATTGCATGACTGATCCAGAGCAAGTAGCACACGACCCGAAAGATGGTGATCTATGCTTGGGCAGGGCGAAGCCACGGGAAACCATGGTGGAAGCCCGAAGCGGTTCTGACGTGCAAATCGATCGTCTGACCTGAGCATAGGGGCGAAAGACTAATCGAACCATCTAGTAGCTGGTTTCCTCCGAAGTTTCCCTCAGGATAGCAAAAGCTTGAGCAAGATTGAAAAATCTTCGCAAAGCAATTTCATCGGTTAAAGCGAATGATTAGAGGAATGGGGGAAAATTTTTCCTTCACCTATTCTCAAACTATAAATCGGTGAGATGTCCTTGTGACTTAATTGCACTTGGACTATGAATGCAAGCTTTTTGTGGGCCGCTTTTGGTAAGCAGAACCGGCGATGTGGGATGAACCAAAAGTTGGGTTAAGGCGCCTAACTACTTGCTCATGAGTCACCACAAAAGGTGTTGATTGATACTGACAGCAGGACGGTGGTCATGGAAGTTGAAATCCGCTAAGGAGTGTGTAACAACTCACCTGCCGAATCAATCAGCCCTGAAAATGGATGGCACTAGAGCTCGTGGCCTATACCCAACCATGAATATCAATATCTAACGCAAGTTAGATTAGAGAAAAAGAGCCTCACCAGCTCAAAAATGATATTCATGTGTAGGAGGACACA
>NW_027450357.1:0-12500 GCF_964194025.1 Convolutriloba macropyga | reverse complement strand
CTAGCTTGAGTTAGCTTGAGTTAGCTTGAGTTAGCTTGAGTTAGCTTGAATTAGCTTGAGTTAGCTTGAGTTAGCTTTAGCTAGCTTGGGTTAGCTTGAGCTAGCTTGAGTTAGCTCGGGTTAGCTTGAGTTAGCTTGAGTTAGCTTTAGCTAGCTTGAGTTAGCTTGAGTTAGCTTGAGTTAGCTTGAGTTAGCTTTAGCTAGCTTGAGTTAGCTTGAACTAGCTTGAGTTAGCTTGAGCTAGCTTGAGTTAGCTTGAGTTAGCTTGAGTTAGCTTTAGCTAGCTTGAGTTAGCTTGAACTAGCTTTAGTTAGCTTGAGTTAGCTTGAGTTAGCTTGAGTTAGCTTGAGTTAGCTTGTCTTAGCTTTAGCTAGCTTGAGTTAGCTTGAACTAGCTTTAGCTACCTTGAGTTAGCTTGAGTTAGCTCGGGTTAGCTTGAGTTAGCTTGAGTTAGCTTGAGTTAGCTTTAGCTAGCTTGAGTTAGCTTGAGTTAGCTTGAGTTAGCTTGAACTAGCTTGAGTTAGCTTGAGTTAGCTTGAGTTAGCTTGAGTTAGCTTGAGTTAGCTTGAGTTAGCTTGTCTTAGCTTTAGCTAGCTTGAGTTAGCTTGAACTAGCTTTAGCTACCTTGAGTTAGCTTGAGTTAGCTCGGGTTAGCTTGAGTTAGCTTGAGTTAGCTTGAGTTAGCTTTAGCTAGCTTGAGTTAGCTTGAGTTAGCTTGAGTTAGCTTGAGTTAGCTTGAATTAGCTTGAGTTAGCTTGAGTTAGCTTTAGCTAGCTTGGGTTAGCTTGAGCTAGCTTGAGTTAGCTCGGGTTAGCTTGAGTTAGCTTGAGTTAGCTTTAGCTAGCTTGAGTTAGCTTGAGTTAGCTTGAGTTAGCTTGAGTTAGCTTTAGCTAGCTTGAGTTAGCTTGAACTAGCTTGAGTTAGCTTGAGCTAGCTTGAGTTAGCTTGAGTTAGCTTGAGTTAGCTTTAGCTAGCTTGAGTTAGCTTGAACTAGCTTTAGTTAGCTTGAGTTAGCTTGAGTTAGCTTGAGTTAGCTTGAGTTAGCTTGTCTTAGCTTTAGCTAGCTTGAGTTAGCTTGAACTAGCTTTAGCTACCTTGAGTTAGCTTGAGTTAGCTCGGGTTAGCTTGAGTTAGCTTGAGTTAGCTTGAGTTAGCTTTAGCTAGCTTGAGTTAGCTTGAGTTAGCTTGAGTTAGCTTGAACTAGCTTGAGTTAGCTTGAGTTAGCTTGAGTTAGCTTGAGTTAGCTTGAGTTAGCTTGAGTTAGCTTGTCTTAGCTTTAGCTAGCTTGAGTTAGCTTGAACTAGCTTTAGCTACCTTGAGTTAGCTTGAGTTAGCTCGGGTTAGCTTGAGTTAGCTTGAGTTAGCTTGAGTTAGCTTTAGCTAGCTTGAGTTAGCTTGAGTTAGCTTGAGTTAGCTTGAGTTAGCTTGAATTAGCTTGAGTTAGCTTGAGTTAGCTTTAGCTAGCTTGGGTTAGCTTGAGCTAGCTTGAGTTAGCTCGGGTTAGCTTGAGTTAGCTTGAGTTAGCTTTAGCTAGCTTGAGTTAGCTTGAGTTAGCTTGAGTTAGCTTGAGTTAGCTTTAGCTAGCTTGAGTTAGCTTGAACTAGCTTGAGTTAGCTTGAGCTAGCTTGAGTTAGCTTGAGTTAGCTTGAGTTAGCTTTAGCTAGCTTGAGTTAGCTTGAACTAGCTTGAGTTAGCTTGAGTTAGCTTGAGTTAGCTTGTCTTAGCTTTAGCTAGCTTGAGCTAGCTTGAACTAGCTTTAGCTACCTTGAGTTAGCTTGAGTTAGCTCGGGTTAGCTTGAGTTAGCTTGAGTTAGCTTGAGTTAGCTTTAGCTAGCTTGAGTTAGCTTGAGTTAGCTTGAGTTAGCTTGAACTAGCTTGAGTTAGCTTGAGTTAGCTTGAGTTAGCTTGAGTTAGCTTGAGTTAGCTTGTCTTAGCTTTAGCTAGCTTGAGTTAGCTTGAACTAGCTTTAGCTACCTTGAGTTAGCTTGAGTTAGCTCGGGTTAGCTTGAGTTAGCTTGAGTTAGCTTGAGTTAGCTTTAGCTAGCTTGAGTTAGCTTGAGTTAGCTTGAGTTAGCTTGAGTTAGCTTGAATTAGCTTGAGTTAGCTTGAGTTAGCTTTAGCTAGCTTGGGTTAGCTTGAGCTAGCTTGAGTTAGCTCGGGTTAGCTTGAGTTAGCTTGAGTTAGCTTTAGCTAGCTTGAGTTAGCTTGAGTTAGCTTGAGTTAGCTTGAGTTAGCTTTAGCTAGCTTGAGTTAGCTTGAACTAGCTTGAGTTAGCTTGAGCTAGCTTGAGTTAGCTTGAGTTAGCTTGAGTTAGCTTTAGCTAGCTTGAGTTAGCTTGAACTAGCTTGAGTTAGCTTGAGCTAGCTTGAGTTAGCTTGAGTTAGCTTGAGTTAGCTTTAGCTAGCTTGAGTTAGCTTGAACTAGCTTGAGTTAGCTTGAGTTAGCTTGAGTTAGCTTGAGTTAGCTTGTCTTAGCTTTAGCTAGCTTGAGCTAGCTTGAACTAGCTTTAGCTACCTTGAGTTAGCTTGAGTTAGCTCGGGTTAGCTTGAGTTAGCTTGAGTTAGCTTGAGTTAGCTTGAGCTAGCTTGAGTTAGCTTGAGTTAGCTTGAGTTAGCTTTAGCTAGCTTGAGTTAGCTTGAACTAGCTTGAGTTAGCTTGAGCTAGCTTGAGTTAGCTTGAGTTAGCTTGAGTTAGCTTTAGCTAGCTTGAGTTAGCTTGAACTAGCTTGAGTTAGCTTGAGTTAGCTTGAGTTAGCTTGAGTTAGCTTGTCTTAGCTTTAGCTAGCTTGAGCTAGCTTGAACTAGCTTTAGCTACCTTGAGTTAGCTTGAGTTAGCTCGGGTTAGCTTGAGTTAGCTTGAGTTAGCTTGAGTTAGCTTTAGCTAGCTTGAGTTAGCTTGAGTTAGCTTGAGTTAGCTTGAACTAGCTTGAGTTAGCTTGAGTTAGCTTGAGTTAGCTTGAGTTAGCTTGAGTTAGCTTGAGTTAGCTTGTCTTAGCTTTAGCTAGCTTGAGTTAGCTTGAACTAGCTTTAGCTACCTTGAGTTAGCTTGAGTTAGCTTGGGTTAGCTTGAGTTAGCTTGAGTTAGCTTGAGTTAGCTTTAGCTAGCTTGAGTTAGCTTGAGTTAGCTTGAGTTAGCTTGAGTTAGCTTGAATTAGCTTGAGTTAGCTTGAGTTAGCTTTAGCTAGCTTGGGTTAGCTTGAGCTAGCTTGAGTTAGCTCGGGTTAGCTTGAGTTAGCTTGAGTTAGCTTTAGCTAGCTTGAGTTAGCTTGAGTTAGCTTGAGTTAGCTTGAGTTAGCTTTAGCTAGCTTGAGTTAGCTTGAACTAGCTTGAGTTAGCTTGAGCTAGCTTGAGTTAGCTTGAGTTAGCTTGAGTTAGCTTTAGCTAGCTTGAGTTAGCTTGAACTAGCTTTAGTTAGCTTGAGTTAGCTTGAGTTAGCTTGAGTTAGCTTGAGTTAGCTTGTCTTAGCTTTAGCTAGCTTGAGTTAGCTTGAACTAGCTTTAGCTACCTTGAGTTAGCTTGAGTTAGCTCGGGTTAGCTTGAGTTAGCTTGAGTTAGCTTGAGTTAGCTTTAGCTAGCTTGAGTTAGCTTGAGTTAGCTTGAGTTAGCTTGAGTTAGCTTGAGTTAGCTTGAGTTAGCTTGTCTTAGCTTTAGCTAGCTTGAGTTAGCTTGAACTAGCTTTAGCTACCTTGAGTTAGCTTGAGTTAGCTCGGGTTAGCTTGAGTTAGCTTGAGTTAGCTTGAGTTAGCTTTAGCTAGCTTGAGTTAGCTTGAGTTAGCTTGAGTTAGCTTGAGTTAGCTTGAATTAGCTTGAGTTAGCTTGAGTTAGCTTTAGCTAGCTTGGGTTAGCTTGAGCTAGCTTGAGTTAGCTCGGGTTAGCTTGAGTTAGCTTGAGTTAGCTTTAGCTAGCTTGAGTTAGCTTGAGTTAGCTTGAGTTAGCTTGAGTTAGCTTTAGCTAGCTTGAGTTAGCTTGAACTAGCTTGAGTTAGCTTGAGCTAGCTTGAGTTAGCTTGAGTTAGCTTGAGTTAGCTTTAGCTAGCTTGAGTTAGCTTGAACTAGCTTTAGTTAGCTTGAGTTAGCTTGAGTTAGCTTTAGCTAGCTTGGGTTAGCTTGAGCTAGCTTGAGTTAGCTCGGGTTAGCTTGAGTTAGCTTGAGTTAGCTTTAGCTAGCTTGAGTTAGCTTGAGTTAGCTTGAGTTAGCTTGAGTTAGCTTTAGCTAGCTTGAGTTAGCTTGAACTAGCTTGAGTTAGCTTGAGCTAGCTTGAGTTAGCTTGAGTTAGCTTGAGTTAGCTTTAGCTAGCTTGAGTTAGCTTGAACTAGCTTTAGTTAGCTTGAGTTAGCTTGAGTTAGCTTGAGTTAGCTTGAGTTAGCTTGTCTTAGCTTTAGCTAGCTTGAGTTAGCTTGAACTAGCTTTAGCTACCTTGAGTTAGCTTGAGTTAGCTCGGGTTAGCTTGAGTTAGCTTGAGTTAGCTTGAGTTAGCTTTAGCTAGCTTGAGTTAGCTTGAGTTAGCTTGAGTTAGCTTGAGTTAGCTTGAGTTAGCTTGAGTTAGCTTGTCTTAGCTTTAGCTAGCTTGAGTTAGCTTGAACTAGCTTTAGCTACCTTGAGTTAGCTTGAGTTAGCTCGGGTTAGCTTGAGTTAGCTTGAGTTAGCTTGAGTTAGCTTTAGCTAGCTTGAGTTAGCTTGAGTTAGCTTGAGTTAGCTTGAGTTAGCTTGAATTAGCTTGAGTTAGCTTGAGTTAGCTTTAGCTAGCTTGGGTTAGCTTGAGCTAGCTTGAGTTAGCTCGGGTTAGCTTGAGTTAGCTTGAGTTAGCTTTAGCTAGCTTGAGTTAGCTTGAGTTAGCTTGAGTTAGCTTGAGTTAGCTTTAGCTAGCTTGAGTTAGCTTGAACTAGCTTGAGTTAGCTTGAGCTAGCTTGAGTTAGCTTGAGTTAGCTTGAGTTAGCTTTAGCTAGCTTGAGTTAGCTTGAACTAGCTTGAGTTAGCTTGAGTTAGCTTGAGTTAGCTTGTCTTAGCTTTAGCTAGCTTGAGCTAGCTTGAACTAGCTTTAGCTACCTTGAGTTAGCTTGAGTTAGCTCGGGTTAGCTTGAGTTAGCTTGAGTTAGCTTGAGTTAGCTTTAGCTAGCTTGAGTTAGCTTGAGTTAGCTTGAGTTAGCTTGAACTAGCTTGAGTTAGCTTGAGTTAGCTTGAGTTAGCTTGAGTTAGCTTGAGTTAGCTTGTCTTAGCTTTAGCTAGCTTGAGTTAGCTTGAACTAGCTTTAGCTACCTTGAGTTAGCTTGAGTTAGCTCGGGTTAGCTTGAGTTAGCTTGAGTTAGCTTGAGTTAGCTTTAGCTAGCTTGAGTTAGCTTGAGTTAGCTTGAGTTAGCTTGAGTTAGCTTGAATTAGCTTGAGTTAGCTTGAGTTAGCTTTAGCTAGCTTGGGTTAGCTTGAGCTAGCTTGAGTTAGCTCGGGTTAGCTTGAGTTAGCTTGAGTTAGCTTTAGCTAGCTTGAGTTAGCTTGAGTTAGCTTGAGTTAGCTTGAGTTAGCTTTAGCTAGCTTGAGTTAGCTTGAACTAGCTTGAGTTAGCTTGAGCTAGCTTGAGTTAGCTTGAGTTAGCTTGAGTTAGCTTTAGCTAGCTTGAGTTAGCTTGAACTAGCTTGAGTTAGCTTGAGCTAGCTTGAGTTAGCTTGAGTTAGCTTGAGTTAGCTTTAGCTAGCTTGAGTTAGCTTGAACTAGCTTGAGTTAGCTTGAGTTAGCTTGAGTTAGCTTGAGTTAGCTTGTCTTAGCTTTAGCTAGCTTGAGCTAGCTTGAACTAGCTTTAGCTACCTTGAGTTAGCTTGAGTTAGCTCGGGTTAGCTTGAGTTAGCTTGAGTTAGCTTGAGTTAGCTTGAGCTAGCTTGAGTTAGCTTGAGTTAGCTTGAGTTAGCTTTAGCTAGCTTGAGTTAGCTTGAACTAGCTTGAGTTAGCTTGAGCTAGCTTGAGTTAGCTTGAGTTAGCTTGAGTTAGCTTTAGCTAGCTTGAGTTAGCTTGAACTAGCTTGAGTTAGCTTGAGTTAGCTTGAGTTAGCTTGAGTTAGCTTGTCTTAGCTTTAGCTAGCTTGAGCTAGCTTGAACTAGCTTTAGCTACCTTGAGTTAGCTTGAGTTAGCTCGGGTTAGCTTGAGTTAGCTTGAGTTAGCTTGAGTTAGCTTTAGCTAGCTTGAGTTAGCTTGAGTTAGCTTGAGTTAGCTTGAACTAGCTTGAGTTAGCTTGAGTTAGCTTGAGTTAGCTTGAGTTAGCTTGAGTTAGCTTGAGTTAGCTTGTCTTAGCTTTAGCTAGCTTGAGTTAGCTTGAACTAGCTTTAGCTACCTTGAGTTAGCTTGAGTTAGCTCGGGTTAGCTTGAGTTAGCTTGAGTTAGCTTGAGTTAGCTTTAGCTAGCTTGAGTTAGCTTGAGTTAGCTTGAGTTAGCTTGAGTTAGCTTGAATTAGCTTGAGTTAGCTTGAGTTAGCTTTAGCTAGCTTGGGTTAGCTTGAGCTAGCTTGAGTTAGCTCGGGTTAGCTTGAGTTAGCTTGAGTTAGCTTTAGCTAGCTTGAGTTAGCTTGAGTTAGCTTGAGTTAGCTTGAGTTAGCTTTAGCTAGCTTGAGTTAGCTTGAACTAGCTTGAGTTAGCTTGAGCTAGCTTGAGTTAGCTTGAGTTAGCTTGAGTTAGCTTTAGCTAGCTTGAGTTAGCTTGAACTAGCTTTAGTTAGCTTGAGTTAGCTTGAGTTAGCTTGAGTTAGCTTGAGTTAGCTTGTCTTAGCTTTAGCTAGCTTGAGTTAGCTTGAACTAGCTTTAGCTACCTTGAGTTAGCTTGAGTTAGCTCGGGTTAGCTTGAGTTAGCTTGAGTTAGCTTGAGTTAGCTTTAGCTAGCTTGAGTTAGCTTGAGTTAGCTTGAGTTAGCTTGAGTTAGCTTGAGTTAGCTTGAGTTAGCTTGTCTTAGCTTTAGCTAGCTTGAGTTAGCTTGAACTAGCTTTAGCTACCTTGAGTTAGCTTGAGTTAGCTCGGGTTAGCTTGAGTTAGCTTGAGTTAGCTTGAGTTAGCTTTAGCTAGCTTGAGTTAGCTTGAGTTAGCTTGAGTTAGCTTGAGTTAGCTTGAGTTAGCTTGAGTTAGCTTGTCTTAGCTTTAGCTAGCTTGAGTTAGCTTGAACTAGCTTTAGCTACCTTGAGTTAGCTTGAGTTAGCTCGGGTTAGCTTGAGTTAGCTTGAGTTAGCTTGAGTTAGCTTTAGCTAGCTTGAGTTAGCTTGAGTTAGCTTGAGTTAGCTTGAGTTAGCTTGAATTAGCTTGAGTTAGCTTGAGTTAGCTTTAGCTAGCTTGGGTTAGCTTGAGCTAGCTTGAGTTAGCTCGGGTTAGCTTGAGTTAGCTTGAGTTAGCTTTAGCTAGCTTGAGTTAGCTTGAGTTAGCTTGAGTTAGCTTGAGTTAGCTTTAGCTAGCTTGAGTTAGCTTGAACTAGCTTGAGTTAGCTTGAGCTAGCTTGAGTTAGCTTGAGTTAGCTTGAGTTAGCTTTAGCTAGCTTGAGTTAGCTTGAACTAGCTTGAGTTAGCTTGAGTTAGCTTGAGTTAGCTTGTCTTAGCTTTAGCTAGCTTGAGCTAGCTTGAACTAGCTTTAGCTACCTTGAGTTAGCTTGAGTTAGCTCGGGTTAGCTTGAGTTAGCTTGAGTTAGCTTGAGTTAGCTTTAGCTAGCTTGAGTTAGCTTGAGTTAGCTTGAGTTAGCTTGAACTAGCTTGAGTTAGCTTGAGTTAGCTTGAGTTAGCTTGAGTTAGCTTGAGTTAGCTTGTCTTAGCTTTAGCTAGCTTGAGTTAGCTTGAACTAGCTTTAGCTACCTTGAGTTAGCTTGAGTTAGCTCGGGTTAGCTTGAGTTAGCTTGAGTTAGCTTGAGTTAGCTTTAGCTAGCTTGAGTTAGCTTGAGTTAGCTTGAGTTAGCTTGAGTTAGCTTGAATTAGCTTGAGTTAGCTTGAGTTAGCTTTAGCTAGCTTGGGTTAGCTTGAGCTAGCTTGAGTTAGCTCGGGTTAGCTTGAGTTAGCTTGAGTTAGCTTTAGCTAGCTTGAGTTAGCTTGAGTTAGCTTGAGTTAGCTTGAGTTAGCTTTAGCTAGCTTGAGTTAGCTTGAACTAGCTTGAGTTAGCTTGAGCTAGCTTGAGTTAGCTTGAGTTAGCTTGAGTTAGCTTTAGCTAGCTTGAGTTAGCTTGAACTAGCTTGAGTTAGCTTGAGCTAGCTTGAGTTAGCTTGAGTTAGCTTGAGTTAGCTTTAGCTAGCTTGAGTTAGCTTGAACTAGCTTGAGTTAGCTTGAGTTAGCTTGAGTTAGCTTGAGTTAGCTTGTCTTAGCTTTAGCTAGCTTGAGCTAGCTTGAACTAGCTTTAGCTACCTTGAGTTAGCTTGAGTTAGCTCGGGTTAGCTTGAGTTAGCTTGAGTTAGCTTGAGTTAGCTTGAGCTAGCTTGAGTTAGCTTGAGTTAGCTTGAGTTAGCTTTAGCTAGCTTGAGTTAGCTTGAACTAGCTTGAGTTAGCTTGAGCTAGCTTGAGTTAGCTTGAGTTAGCTTGAGTTAGCTTTAGCTAGCTTGAGTTAGCTTGAACTAGCTTGAGTTAGCTTGAGTTAGCTTGAGTTAGCTTGAGTTAGCTTGTCTTAGCTTTAGCTAGCTTGAGCTAGCTTGAACTAGCTTTAGCTACCTTGAGTTAGCTTGAGTTAGCTCGGGTTAGCTTGAGTTAGCTTGAGTTAGCTTGAGTTAGCTTTAGCTAGCTTGAGTTAGCTTGAGTTAGCTTGAGTTAGCTTGAACTAGCTTGAGTTAGCTTGAGTTAGCTTGAGTTAGCTTGAGTTAGCTTGAGTTAGCTTGAGTTAGCTTGTCTTAGCTTTAGCTAGCTTGAGTTAGCTTGAACTAGCTTTAGCTACCTTGAGTTAGCTTGAGTTAGCTCGGGTTAGCTTGAGTTAGCTTGAGTTAGCTTGAGTTAGCTTTAGCTAGCTTGAGTTAGCTTGAGTTAGCTTGAGTTAGCTTGAGTTAGCTTGAATTAGCTTGAGTTAGCTTGAGTTAGCTTTAGCTAGCTTGGGTTAGCTTGAGCTAGCTTGAGTTAGCTCGGGTTAGCTTGAGTTAGCTTGAGTTAGCTTTAGCTAGCTTGAGTTAGCTTGAGTTAGCTTGAGTTAGCTTGAGTTAGCTTTAGCTAGCTTGAGTTAGCTTGAACTAGCTTGAGTTAGCTTGAGCTAGCTTGAGTTAGCTTGAGTTAGCTTGAGTTAGCTTTAGCTAGCTTGAGTTAGCTTGAACTAGCTTTAGTTAGCTTGAGTTAGCTTGAGTTAGCTTGAGTTAGCTTGAGTTAGCTTGTCTTAGCTTTAGCTAGCTTGAGTTAGCTTGAACTAGCTTTAGCTACCTTGAGTTAGCTTGAGTTAGCTCGGGTTAGCTTGAGTTAGCTTGAGTTAGCTTGAGTTAGCTTTAGCTAGCTTGAGTTAGCTTGAGTTAGCTTGAGTTAGCTTGAGTTAGCTTGAGTTAGCTTGAGTTAGCTTGTCTTAGCTTTAGCTAGCTTGAGTTAGCTTGAACTAGCTTTAGCTACCTTGAGTTAGCTTGAGTTAGCTCGGGTTAGCTTGAGTTAGCTTGAGTTAGCTTGAGTTAGCTTTAGCTAGCTTGAGTTAGCTTGAGTTAGCTTGAGTTAGCTTGAGTTAGCTTGAATTAGCTTGAGTTAGCTTGAGTTAGCTTTAGCTAGCTTGGGTTAGCTTGAGCTAGCTTGAGTTAGCTCGGGTTAGCTTGAGTTAGCTTGAGTTAGCTTTAGCTAGCTTGAGTTAGCTTGAGTTAGCTTGAGTTAGCTTGAGTTAGCTTTAGCTAGCTTGAGTTAGCTTGAACTAGCTTGAGTTAGCTTGAGCTAGCTTGAGTTAGCTTGAGTTAGCTTGAGTTAGCTTTAGCTAGCTTGAGTTAGCTTGAACTAGCTTGAGTTAGCTTGAGTTAGCTTGAGTTAGCTTGAGTTAGCTTGAGTTAGCTTGTCTTAGCTTTAGCTAGCTTGAGTTAGCTTGAACTAGCTTTAGCTACCTTGAGTTAGCTTGAGTTAGCTCGGGTTAGCTTGAGTTAGCTTGAGTTAGCTTGAGTTAGCTTTAGCTAGCTTGAGTTAGCTTGAGTTAGCTTGAGTTAGCTTGAACTAGCTTGAGTTAGCTTGAGTTAGCTTGAGTTAGCTTGAGTTAGCTTGAGTTAGCTTGTCTTAGCTTTAGCTAGCTTGAGTTAGCTTGAACTAGCTTTAGCTACCTTCAGTTAGCTTGAGTTAGCTCGGGTTAGCTTGAGTTAGCTTGAGTTAGCTTGAGTTAGCTTTAGCTAGCTTGAGTTAGCTTGAGTTAGCTTGAGTTAGCTTGAGTTAGCTTGAATTAGCTTGAGTTAGCTTGAGTTAGCTTTAGCTAGCTTGGGTTAGCTTGAGCTAGCTTGAGTTAGCTCGGGTTAGCTTGAGTTAGCTTGAGTTAGCTTTAGCTAGCTTGAGTTAGCTTGAGTTAGCTTGAGTTAGCTTGAGTTAGCTTTAGCTAGCTTGAGTTAGCTTGAGCTAGCTGAGTTAGCTTGAGTTAGCTAGCTTGAGCTTGAGCTAGCTAGCTAGCTTGAGCTTGAGCTAGCTAGCTCGCTTGAGCTTGAGCTTGAGCTAGCTAGCTTGAGCTTGAGCTAGCTAGCTAGCTTGAGCTTGAGCTTGAGCTAGCTGGCTTGAGCTTGAGCTAGCTAGCTTGAGCTTGAGCTAGCTAGCTAGCTAGCTTGAGCTTGAGCTTGAGCTAGCTAGCTAGCTTGAGCTAGCTATCTAGCTTGAGCTTGAGCTAGCTAGCTAGCTTGAGCTTGAGCTTGAGCTTGAGCTAGCTGGCTTGAGCTTGAGCTAGCTAGCTTGAGCTTGAGCTAGCTAGCTAGCTTGAGCTTGAGCTTGAGCTAGCTGGCTTGAGCTTGAGCTAGCTAGCTTGAGCTTGAGCTAGCTAGCTAGCTTGAGCTTGAGCTTGAGCTAGCTAGCTAGCTAGCTTGAGCTTGAGCTTGAGCTTGAGCTAGCTAGCTTGAGCTTGAGCTAGCTAGCTAGCTTGAGCTTGAGCTTGAGCTAGCTAGCTTGAGCTTGAGCTTGAGCTAGCTAGCTTGAGCTTGAGCTTGAGCTAGCTAGCTTGAGCTTGAGCTTGAGCTAGCTAGCTTGAGCTTGAGCTTGAGCTAGCTAGCTTGAGCTTGAGCTTGAGCTAGCTAGCTAGCTAGCTTGAGCTTGAGCTAGCTAGCTTGAGCTTGAGCTAGCTAGCTAGCTTGAGATTGAGCTTGAGCTAGCTGGCTTGAGCTTGAGCTAGCTAGCTTGAGCTTGAGCTAGCTAGCTTGAGCTTGAGCTAGCTAGCTAGCTTGAACTTGAGCTAGCTAGCTAGCTTGAGCTTGAGCTTGAGCTAGCTAGCTAGCTTGAGCTTGAGCTTGAGCTAGCTGGCTTGAGCTTGAGCTAGCTAGCTTGAGCTTGAGCTAGCTAGCTTGAGCTTGAGCTAGCTAGCTAGCTTGAACTTGAGCTAGCTAGCTAGCTTGAGCTTGAGCTAGCTAGCTAGCTTGAGCTTGAGCTAGCTAGCTAGCTTGAGCTTGAGCTTGAGCTAGCTAGCTTGAGCTTGAGCTTGAGCTAGCTAGCTAGCTTGAGCTTGAGCTAGCTAGCTTGAGCTTGAGCTAGCTAGCTTGAGCTTGAGCTAGCTAGCTAGCTTGAGCTTGAGCTAGCTAGCTAGCTTGAACTTGAGCTAGCTAGCTAGCTTGAGCTTGAGCTAGCTAGCTAGCTTGAGCTAGCTAGCTAGCTTGAGCTTGAGCTTGAGCTAGCTAGCTTGAGCTTGAGCTAGCTAGCTAGCTTGAGCTTGAGCTAGCTAGCTAGCTTGAGCTTGAGCTAGCTAGCTAGCTTGAGCTTGAGCTTGAGCTAGCTAGCTTGAGCTTGAGCTTGAGCTAGCTAGCTAGCTTGAGCTTGAGCTAGCTAGCTTGAGCTTGAGCTAGCTAGCTTGAGCTTGAGCTAGCTAGCAAGCTTGTGCTTGAGCTAGCTAGCTAGCTTGAGCTTGAGCTTGAGCTAGCTAGCTTGAGCTTGAGCTAGCTAGCTTGAGCTTGAGCTAGCTAGCTTGAGCTTGAGCTAGCTAGCAAGCTTGTGCTTGAGCTAGCTAGCTAGCTTGAGCTTGAGCTTGAGCTAGCTGGCTTGAGCTTGAGCTAGCTAGCTTGAGCTTGAGCTAGCTAGCTTGAGCTTGACCTAGCTAGCTAGCTTGAACTTGAGCTAGCTAGCTAGCTTGAGCTTGAGCTAGCTAGCTAGCTTGAGCTTGAGCTAGCTAGCTAGCTTGAGCTTGAGCTTGAGCTAGCTAGCTTGAGCTTGAGCTTGAGCTAGCTAGCTAGCTTGAGCTTGAGCTAGCTAGCTTGAGCTTGAGCTAGCTAGCTTGAGCTTGAGCTAGCTAGCTAGCTTGAGCTTGAGCTAGCTAGCTAGCTTGAACTTGAGCTAGCTAGCTAGCTTGAGTTTGAGCTAGCTAGCTTGAGCTTGAGCTAGCTAGCTTGAGCTTGAGCTAGCTAGCTAGCTTGAACTTGAGCTAGCTAGCTAGCTTGAGCTTGAGCTA
>NW_027450356.1:0-30631 GCF_964194025.1 Convolutriloba macropyga | reverse complement strand
TCACTCTTATAACAATTGTACGGTGTTGAAACAGGCAAAACACCGCCAAATATTCACTCTTCTTTTGTTTTAATGTACAGAAAACCATTTTTCTATCATCTCTTTTCTGCTGTTAGAAAATTAGGTTCACAAAAATTGCATTCAATAAGATCTTACATTTTTGTTCTTTTCCCACATTTTTACAGACAATGTGAATTAAAAGGTTTCATGAGTTTTTCGCATTATTCTACTTTGAAATTATTAATTAGAATTTGTCAGTAGCAAATTAATAAAAATTTGGATTATCTACTTTCACCCTCCACTTTTTCGTTTTATCTATATCATGTGAAAAAGTGTTGACTACGTTTTCTAGTTTTTGTATTGTGAACCTGCAAAATATATATACGCTTAGCAGCGTGAATGCAATAATTCAGAACAATTGTAAGTTTTTTCAAATTAATGTGTTTTAGTGTCATGTGAAATTAGAATACAGCGGCTTTGATGTCAGAACTTTATATTGGGTTTCAACAGTTGCTTTGAAAATTTTTGAGGGTAAATGTTTTTTTAAGTTTTATGAGTTTCACAATAATTTATCTCTTTTTCATGTAGGCGTCCTGCATTTCTGTAGTCAATTCGCATTCATATCTCTAAGATCAGTTCTTTTTGATTCTCTGGGAATTCTTATGTAAATGCTGCTATTTATATGCCAGTACTCCTTAGAATTTTTTCACAATTTCCAGTTCTTTTTGGCAAATGATGTTTGATCCCAAATAGAGACTATTCAGCTTGTTCATCGCACCTTTGATTTTTTTTTCGTTTTTTGTTCGGATTTTTGTATTCAGGAACTGTGGTGTGAATGCAATTTTTTTTAATGTAACAAAAATGTATTAAATGTTTTAAAATATATTTTAAAAAATTTTTATTTGAAACAAAACGCTGGTGTTAGGCTACGCACTAGCATATTCGATTTAAACACAATCAATTTATTTGGCTTTCTAATTAATGGACAATTTCAAATATTATTTGCCGAGAACAATACCACAATTAAAGGCTTCCAGGAGGACAAAGCAAGGACAAATGCTGTAATTTTTATCTGCATCGACGAATTTTTTAACCGAGCGACAGTAGAATACCAGCAAAAGGAGGAAATGAAAGTATCAAAGTCTCTCAATTTCTACCGATTTAGTAAATTCTTGCGAGTTCTACTTGAAGTGTTCAAAAAAAGGTTCGCATTTTTGGAGATCTTTTTTTTCAATATTAATATATTTCAAAGAACTTTACCAGGACCAAAAACATTGAAGGGTTGCCGCATGGCGTAGAAGAGATTTTTAAAAAGTTTTTTGAAAAATACACGCATTATACTTGATATCGTCCTTAAGTTTGACAAAAATCTCCAGGCCTTCAAAACTCAGCAGAGCAATGTAAAATTACAAAACAATTATAATCTTGACATTTTTTGCTTTTTCCAAAATTATTCCAAGATATAAAAACTTTTAATTCGAAGCCAATACAGTGTGGTTACATTTCATCAAAAAAGAGGGCAGCGTTGAAAATTCCAACTACTAATATCTATCTTTTACTAAAATTTTTCAGAATTTTTGTTCTGTTTTCTCCAACCAAACAATTAACTTTCAATCATACGGAAAAATTTCTCATAATCTTGAAAACCTGATTTTTTTTCCATGATTGTTACTGTGTTTTGTAACTGAAAGTTGCTCTGCCAGACAGACCTGTGTCACTTCTAAATTTTTTTGAAGTGCTTTATTTAAAACGCGCTGAAATATATAAAATTGCAGTGTTTGTCAGTTTTTTATTCCCACTTCACATAATTGAGGCTTTCCGTTCAATACACAAAGAAATTTTTTGACAAAAGGACCAAAATGATAAAAATGGATTTGTAATTCATCTTTTTGGATAGGCAAAACATCAAAAAAAATACAAATTTTTTACATTTGCTTTCTCTTGTCTTTGATTTTGCGGAATTAATGTATTATCTGTCAGGAAAATGCACTAAATAGAGGAACAGAGAAGTAAAGAGAGCCGACATTTAAAAAAACCTGAATCCCGCGCAAATCCCACCTTGACATTCATCATTACATTATATACAGGTCAAATTGACCAATAAAAATGTTTCTCCAGGAATTTTTTATGATTTTCAACAAGACGAAAATTGCCTAATTGTTTGATTCCTCGTAAGTTTCACCACCACAACAAATTAGTAAAAAAAACGGCCTTAATTTAAAACGGCCTGAAAATTCCTCCGCGCAAAAATCAAAGACTAAAAACTTTTCAGTGACTCCCTGTGAACTGGTAAAAATATACAGAATTGCTTTGGAATTGTTATTACTTTTTGTTTTCGACTTTCTGTTCAAATTTTTGTTGCTGGCTTTTTTACGTCACTTTGGTTGGCTTCGAATTAGTTTTACGTAATTCCCTTTCTTTCTGCTTTTAAAAAGATGGAGCACCATTTATTTAAAATGATGAATTTTTAAAATTTTGTCTGGTCAACTCACACGTTTGATTGGTGTAACATTAATAGCGTTTTACCGGTACCGAATTTCTCACTTCATTCACAGCTCCTTTTATCTCTGGTTTCCACTTTTGTATCGTAGAAGTGGACTTATTTCAGTAGGTTTTTTTAAGTGGGTTTATTTATAAACGCACTTCATCCCTCCCTTTTGTTCAGCTGATGTTTGAAGAAACGCCCCAACTCTCATTAATTCGTTCAGTTAATACATAATACATCGGAAACTAGTGGCATGTTTGGTCACCACGGAATAGATGACACTCAAAAATTGATGACAGAGATGACCACAGTTTTCAAAAAGAATTCTCATCTGGTCAGTTTGGTCATTTATGCACCATAACATGCAAATTTTTGAATTAAAATAGCAAATTAACTTACAGAAAGCCATCCCAATGGTTTGAATGGGCCTCGCGATTGTTGAACTGTCCCTCAATGGCTTTGTTCTTCGAAAAACTAGAGTGTTGTTTTTTAAACATATTGATGGCACCAGAAGTTGTAAGCGTACAAACAACAACAACTACTACCACCGGTACTAATACTTCTCCTGTAATACAACTACTAAAAAGAAGGAAGAAAAGTAAATAAACAAGAAACGCAAGAAAATAAACAAGTTGCTCTTCAATATATTAATACAAAGCGTGTTCGTTTCTTGTTCGATGGCGACCTGGTAGAAGCTTGAATTACTTGAGCAGAATTGAACACCTTGCGCAATAAAGCCATGGATCTCTCTCGAGGGGGGCTTTTAAAATATTAACTCAACTGCAGCCACACGTGAAATTGAGATCATTTTTATGGTTGTTCCATCGCGTGCCAGCCACCAGGGGGTGGAAAATGGCTGTTTGCGTTTATGAATAAATTTAACCACATTGCTACGGCCAAGGGAAAGAAACGCCAGCAGGTTAATAATACAAATGTTCTGATTCTGAAAGTGGTTCTGTATTATTTAAGAGTTAAGCTCGGACTATTTCAGGTGAAAGTACTTAACCGGTTTAACTGACGCTCGTTAATGACCTTCAAGATTACTATAGCACGCCAGTCGGATGGAACAATGTAAACAGTTTGTCTTTATTTTCGATGAAGAAACTTCAGAATGAGGTACAGAAACTTTAAATGAGTACAGATGTCAACGCATCATTCTGTTGAACTCATGTTTCAATTACCAAATTTGTTTTCAAAATTTATCCCACAAAGGGACGCTGCCATGAATTTTTTTAAACTGTCTTAACAAAAAAATTGTTGGTTAAAACCATATACATGGTTTATACTGAAAAATAAAATGGCACAAAAATAAGTGTACATACTAAATGCTGGTAATGTAATGCGAGAAAACGGGATTCAGAACACAATACCTAATGCCAAAAAAAACTCTTGTGTTAAATTTTTACCAGAATTAAAACAGCGTAATAATATCTAAGTGAGACAATTTATAGCGTAAAAAATATATCTACTAAGTTTTTAAATGTGAAACTAGTTCAATTTGCCAAGACCCACGGGTGATAGTCATACTTCAGTGGTACATAGGACCTGATATGAAACTATCATTACCGAACAAGATTTTATACGACATAGATACGATAAGTAACCTTTAATTCCTACTGCTAATTTGCAATCGGATTATTGAACAAAAATATCAAAGGGAATGAATTGGGTATAATGGCATTGGATATTTTGGCAGATTGGTTATATTTGGCATTGGGTATCTTGTAATGTAACGAGGAAATTGCATCATCACAAAATTACGAGAATAATTGAAGAGTGCAAATTAGCACCATTCAGACTACTGAATAACAACCTCCACTAGTTAACTCCATTAGAGCACGTTGAACTACTTGTATGTAATCGAGTGAAGATAACAGGGCTAATAGTGCTCTGTATAAAACACTGTGTATTACGCATCATCAGATATCATAATTTTCGGCAGTTTTATAAAAAACAGTTTTTGTTTCAACCCCACTTGTGGGGGGAGGAACTATATACTCAAAGGGTTTTTTTGTTCAGTCAATTTTGGCCGATCGATATATTCATCGCAGAGAAATGTGAGTGGTATCATTAAAAAGCTAGTCCAGCGTAGAATTCAAAATTAAAAAGATTTTTTCAATTTTCGTTTTTTTGAGGAGTTATCGAGGATTGAAATTTTGTGTGAACACGGGATTTTTGTTCACTTTTAGTGTGATTTTTCTTCAAATTAAGATATTTTCTATAAAAATAGTATTTCAAACTGAAATTTCTTGCCAGAAAATGAACAAATTTTCTGTTCCTAACAGACTAAAGGCGATAAAAAAACTAGTTCTGGTCTCATAGGGAGCTTCAATACCAAAAAAATTCTAAATCTATTTGAGAGCTTTTTTTAAAAAATTTCTACTTTTTTTTGCTTTTTTGAGTCACCTAGAGACAAGTAACTTTTCATATCGAGGCTCTGTTAATGAAAAACCCTTTTTACAGTCAAATGATGCCCAATGAACAAAAAAATCGTTTTCAATGAATTCCTCATGTTTTTTTTTTGCTTCGACTCTGAGTTTTCGTAATTTGAAATGAAATTTTGAACTTCTTTTTGAGGTTTTACTAATTTTTTGGAGTCTTATGGCATAGACTCAATGACTAACAGAGCAATATGTTCAGTAATGAGATTTAATTGAACATATCTAGTGCTTTGAGTGGACAGCTAATGGCTGTTTAGTCTTTAAAAAAAAACTTCGAAAATTTTTTCGAACATTAACCAACCATAAACTTATTATCTTGATGTGTAAGTCAGTCTATGTAATGGCAGCACCCTATTCCGTCCTACTGAAGCCAAGTTTGATCGATCTGGCGGTTTTATCTTCTAACTTTTAGTAATATGACTTCAATGATACAAGATTTCAAAAGGTTTAAAAGTTTTTTCTGACATTTACGTATTATGGGTTACTTTTGAAATCTTGTAACCTTATCCTAAAAATGACAGCTCCTATTGGCTTAAAGAAGAAGTTAAGTAGATCACAGATAAAGTTTCCAGAGAAAAACTTATGGTTTCAAATGGCTTCAACCTTTTCTTCTCGCACTTTTCTACTGATTTTTTGGTTTTCGCCTGATTTTGTTGTTGTTTTCATAGTCATAAGAATTGTTATGATGTCCTATTGATGACCTATTTATGACAAACATCCCCATGCTCCCGTTGAAGCATAAAGGAGTGTATTTATGGCCTTCCGTTGAAATCTTTTGAATTTAATAGCTGTTAAGAATTTAAAAATAATTTTTCGAAAATTTTTTTGAACATAAACCAATCTTAGAATTTTCGTAAACTGTTAGTCCGTCTCAGTATTGACAGACCCCACTTGCTTTCCCCTGCAACTAAAAAAATCTCGTTAGCAGTTTTATCTTCTAATTATTGATTTTATGACTTCAATAACAAAAGAATTCAAAATTAAAAAAAAAATTGGTAATTTTGTATTTTTGGTTACTTTTGAACTCTTATCAGATTATACAAGTATTTTACTTATTATCTAAAAAATTATTCTATTCTATTGGCCTAAAGAAGACAGTCAGTGGATCACAGAAATTGTTTTCAGAGAAAAGCTACTGGCTTAAATGGCTTCGACATTTTGTTCTCGCACATTTCTACTGAATTTTGGTTTTCGCCTGTTTATGTTGTTGTTTTCATAGTCTTAAGACTTATTGTGATATCTTATTGATTATCTATGCAACATGAACATCTTTTCCCGGTCATCGTGTTTTTTAGAGCGTAGTCATTGATCTCCGTTGAAAGCTTTTGTGTTTAATGGCTGTTAAGACTTTAAAAACATTTCTTCGAAAACTTTTTTGAACATTAACCAATCCTAAACTTTTTTTCGTGAACAGTCAGTCAGTCTTAGTACTTTCAAGATCCTTTTTTTCTAAAGCAGCCAAAAATAATCTGGTTAGTGGTTTTATCTTCTACCTTATAGTTTTAAAACTTCAATGCCACTAGTTTTCATATTTTTTTTTTAAATTTCGGGTACTTTTTCTTATTTTTGGGTCCTTTTGAAATCTTATCACATTATCCTATTCCTGATTGTTTCCGTTGGTTTAGGGAAAAGGTTCAACGGATCATAGATAAAATTTCCGGAGAAGAACTTATGATTTATTTTGCTTCGACACTTTCTTCTGGCACTTTTCTACAGAACTTTTGGTTGTTGCCAATCTTTGTTCTTGATTTCATCGTCGATAACTTCTTGTAAGGTCTTATAGACGAAATATGAAAAGCAAGCAAACTTGGTGTCCCATGAATGCATACTTTTGCGTATTTAGAGTATTCCGTTGGAAGCTTATGAAATTGATACCAAGAGTTTTCTCAAAAATTTTCGTGGTTCTAATGTACTTTTTTTTCAAATTTGAATTTTGGAAACTATAGTGATAAAAAAAGAATCCCATTGCTGTTAAAGAATTAATTAAACAAAGAAGAGTTTTCAGCGGAAAGCTCAATTTTGAATGCCTTCGACACTATTCTCGCTCAATCTTTTTCTTGAAATTGCTTTTTTTGCCTGTTTTTGTTCCTTTGGTAGCCGTAAATAGCTGACAAGTCTCTTAATCTTGTAATTGAGGATTGAAATAATGATAGTACCCGAATCAGTTAGTCAGTTTACAGCCTTCAGTCTTAAAGTTTATGATATACGTTTTGAAATTTTTTTAAATTTTTTTTAGTTTTTGTTGTTCATTTCGTCAAAGTGTTTCGTCAAACTTATTTTCATCAATTAGAGGTCACATACAATTTTTTGTGTTTCACAAAATAAAATATCTACTGATGCTATTTGTCACCGATGCTTTGTTTGTTGGACAATATGCGTTTTTATAAACGTTTTTTGGGTGGTCATGTTTTGCGTTTCCTTTTCTTCTTTCAAAACAATCACAATCTAAGTTTATTTCCTGCATCTGAATTAGTAGAAATAATAATCGAAGTAAAAATACATAGTATTCAGATAATGGCTAATGATTTTAATGGTAGCAATAGTTTGCGTTTTCTCAAATCGTTTGTGATTTTTTATTTTTTTCTCTGGTTCATTTCTAAGGCTTAGTCTACCCAAAGAGGCTTAGTTTTGTGTTAACTTTTTAGTAATTTATCAAGAATTACTTTTAACTAAATAATTCTTGATAAATTCCTAAAAAGTTATTACAAAACCAAAAGGCCTTGTCTTTGGGTAGACTATGCCTTAGAAATGGACTAGAGAAAAACTTAAAAAATTACAAAAGATTTGCGAAAACACAAACTATTGCCACCATCAAAATCTTTAGCTATTATCTGAATATTAAGTGTTTAATGATTTTTAAGACTTAAAATTCCTTGGTTTAAAAAATGGTGATTAATTTTTGAACTTCGCCGTATTGATCGTTCTCGTTGTTGACTTGTAACATAGTCTTATTAGGAAAATTTTCCATCTGTTGTATAGTTAGGAGAAAAAAATGAGTAGTTAAGGTTTTATCTGACTGCATTTTGACGTTGTTACTATGTGCTTTTAAATTTAGATGTTCAGTTTTTGCCGTGAAATTTTTGTTTTTGCTAATTTTTTTGGTTGTTATTTTGTCTCGTAGTCTCTTTAATGTCAGATCTCATTGGCGCTGTTTTAAGGCATGTTATTATTTAATTCAATTAGGGGATAGGTTGTGTAACGATTGTTTTAAACTCAAACATCTGTTTTTGTTATTTCTTCATTTGGTTGACAATTAAGTCAAAAATGTAGATGAGCTCGGGTCGGAACATCATGTGCGAACGCACATTAACGAGCCGCCTTGTTCTGTTTTGCGGCCAATTGAACAATTTTTTTTTTTGAAAAATTCGGCAAGTCCATATTGACATATATTATTACACAATTGACTTTAGCTGGCAGAAGAATGCACTTTTATATACATCAAAAAATGAGAAGTCCAGTCTGATTTTTTCATGGCCTCATAAAAAATAAGCGCTTTTTTGCAAGATATATATATATATATATATATATATATATATATATATATATGTATCTTTTACCGATACAATTTTCTTGAATAATTGTACTCATTCAAATAACTAGTTTTCGCTTTTACAATCTGAAGACACGAAATACGAATACGGGAGAGAAATTTGCGTTGTCTTGCATAGATATTTTTGTCAATTCTGTCACTTGTGGGAGAGTCAATGAAGTTCTCCAAAAATTTTTCCAAAGGTTCTTTTTATTTAAACAATTACCGTATTCAAAAGTAAACTAAATACTTCAAAATTTGATCTGTTAATTTGAGGAAGCTTATAAAGCTCAAATTGATTCATTTTCCATATGTATGCAACAATAATTTCTATTTCCAGATAATCGATAAAAAACTGTAACATAAAATTTAGCCACTCTCCTCATCAGGAAGAGCTGAGCGATCGAAAGCTCAGGCAAAGTTTCAAAAGCTCAAAAAAATATATGCGAACTGTAATATTTAAGAAAACCAAGTTCACTTAAAGTTTCTTTTAATATTAGATTTGGCTCTAACTTTTCGTTTCCAGTCAGCTAATGCTTTGGGCTAGCTCGCTATAATTTAGAGAAAACTATTTTTTTTTACAATTTTTGAGAATTGGAGCAACTTGTTTTCTTAATTAAGCAAGCAAGAGAATGAATTTTAATTAAAGACAAGAATTTTAACTTGCAACGAAATTTTCCCCTTTTCTCTTTCAGCCTGTCAAACGGAATAATATCCGCCAATTTTCTGCATTTATATTCAAAAAATGTCAAAATTAACCAGGCCCTATTGACAAAATTAAATTCTCAGTATCAAAGGCTGACAATAGCAAACTTGACAAAAACGCTCAAAGTTGAAACCAAAAATCACAGAAAGTAATTGAGCAGAAGTGTGAATTTTAATTAACTGCAAAAATTCTAGTTGATTACCAACACCGACTAGAGCGAATTGATATTCATGAGAGAGTTTCAACAAATTTGGCGCTTTGACTGTCGTGCCATTGATCTGAAACCAACTTAACTGCAACCAAATCAGGACAGATTTTTAACGCTACGTAAAGGCACTAAATTTCACTGTCACTTATTTTACTTACACCGACTAAGCTCAATAAAACAAAAACGAAAAAAGAAAAACCAAATGAAAGATACTTGGGTTCTGGAAGTACTCAAACAGTTTTAAAATTTTTTGAACTAAGATTGGGCGTATCTTTGTTGAAAAGAATGCTAATATACTAGATCATTGAATATTTTTGGCACCCAGGGTTGTCCAGAATTCGAAAAATTCTCAACTTAGTTTCGAAAACACAGAAAACATTTGGCATACTATTTGCAATTAAAAATGAGCAACAAAACGGCTGGATCGGAAATTAAATTAGACCTTGAAATTGATTCTAAATTTTTCATGATACTAGGCTATCTTAGTGTTGCCACATTTTTTGAACAAATAAAGAGAGCATTATATGCCAGCCCGCCGTTTTTTATTTCAAAAACTTTTTGATTTTGTGAGGCATTTCACAATATAACACGTGGTGCCAAACTAAAGCACTCTGTCTCTAGAATTTCATTTTGAAGTGAGCCAAAATTTTTCCACCATTTTTTCTGTTTGATTTGCAAATGTTTTCAATTTGTGATGAGGAACAGCAATAAGACAATCAATTCAAATTTGTCAGCGTTCGTAATTTGATCTTGACTTTTACAGAAATATTGCGAAAATATGACGATAATCAAATGAACTATTATAATCAATAATATGAAGATCAGTCCGTTAGCAAGAGCTCGGTCGTGACACAAAATTAAAAGAGCAGAGAAAGGCAAAAAATTGTTAGTAGTGCTTTAAGGTATTCTTTTCTTCAACCATGAGAAAATGAAAATTGGGAAAGTTGATAAATATTTTAATCAACATTGATCAAATGTTTTTAATTAAGATGTTTAAAGTTTACATTATACTGGTTTTTTTCAACAAGATTAATTCAAAACAAGGCGCTATCAGTGATGGCGTCAACTAAATTTAATAATGTTTAGCTCCTACTTCCACAGGTAGAGAAGTTGGATCGTATTTGAGTGTCGTCTTTTCTCATAATATGATTAATTTTGATGTCAATCAGCAGTTAATTTTGCTTCCTGGTTATCTTTTCACCATAATAGTAGTACTAGTATTGAAAAAAATGTTGAGGATTTGAAAAACTATCTTGGATGAAGCGAGAAAAAACAGATTTTGATAAATATTTTTTGATTGTTGGTATTATGACATTTAATGGAGTTATAATAGTTTCCCTGTTTTTCTTTGCTGATAACATCACCACGTCTTGACTTCTCTTAAAGAGTAGCAGCAAAACACTTAGCGAGTCTCAATAGCAAACTGAAACATTCTGTCTGTTAATATTCTGATTCCTTAGCTTTTGTAATTTGTAAACTTTTGGACAATTTTTAGTTCCCTTATTTATTGACCTTTTTGGCGATATGTCTGAAAATCAATAATAAATAAATTTAATAAAAAAATCTACCTTAACCTAATTACAGATTTCATTTTTTAGTCAAGGAACTTTTACTTAGACGAAGTTTGTTTTACTTATTAAAGTTTTGTATTTACTGAAATTTGTGCGTATTTTCTTGTTCTCAGTTTTATTTCACGTCGTTTCCTTAAAATAAACCCGGTTTTTATTCATAGAAATTTGTCTCATTTCAAAAAATGATAGCTTGTCTTATTGTTCCGACCCCACTTGTGGGGGGAGGAACTATATACTCAAATGGGTTTTTTCTTGTTCCGTGAATTTTGGCCGACCGATATATTCATCGTAGAGAAATGTGCGTGGTATCATTAAAAAGCTCGTCCAGCGTAGAATTCGAAATTAAGAGATTTTTTTGAATTTTGTTTTTTTTTCGAGGAGTTATCGAGGTTTAAAGTTTCATGTGAACACTGGATATTTGGTTCACTTTTACCGTAATTTTCGTTCGAATTAACGTTTTTTCTACGAAAAATTTAATTCAAAACTAGATTTCACGCCAGAAAGTAAATCAATTTTAGGTTTTTAATAGACGAAAGTAGATAATAAATACTAGTTCTAGTCTTAGAGTGAAGTTTAATGTATAAAAAAATTCGAATTAGGTTTGGGAGCTCTTTTTTTAGAAAATTTTGCAATTTTTTTGTTTTTTCAAGTCACCTAGAGACTACTAGACACTTTTAATATCAAAGTTCCGTTAATGACAAACCTCTTTTACGATCAAATGAAGCCCAATGAACAAAAAATTTGTTTCGAAGGGATCGCTCATGTTTTTTTTGGACTCGTATCTCAAATTTCGTAATTTCAAATGAAATTTTGATTTATTTTGTTGAGGTTTTACTATAGTTTTATAATCCTATGGCATAAACTTGTTGACTAAAGGTGCAATAGATTTGCTAATGAGCATTAAGTGAACCTATCTAGTGCTCTGAGTGGACAGCTAATGGCTGTTGAGACTTTGAAAATAAATTTTCGAAAGTTTTTCAAAATTAGTAAATCATAAACTTATTTTTGTGAACTGTACGTTCGTCTCAGTAAAAACAGGATTGAACTCCTTCATACCACTACAACATAAGTTAATTGGCGGCTTTATCAAATAACTATTGGTTATAGGTCTTCAATGCCACAAGATTTCAAATTTTTAAAAAATTTTTTTGGACATTTCGTTTTATTGGTTCATTTTGAAATCTTATCTCGTCATCCTAATATTGATGGCTACATCTTCCTTTAGTGAAGACGTCCAAAGGATCATAGATAAAACTTTCTGATAAAAAAATATGGTTTAAATGGCTTCAACACTTCTCCCATTTTTCTAAAGAAATTTTGGTTTTTGCCTGTATTTGTTGTTTTTTTTCATAGTCATAAGACATATTGTGATGTCTTATTGATTACCTAGGCATCATAAACATCCTTGTATTCACATCGTGGCATAGCTGAGCGTATTCATTGAATTCCTATGAGAGCTTTTGAGTTTAATGGCTGTTAAGACTTTAAAAATATTTTTTTTATTTTTTTTTGAACATAAATCAATTCTAAGCTTATTTTCGTGGATTGGAAGTCAGTCTCGGTAATGACAGAACCGCTTTTTTTTACATCAGCATCAATTTATCTAGTTAGCGGTTTTGTCTTCTAACTATTGGTTTTTTGACTTCGGTGCACGAGTTTTCATAATTTTTAAATTTTTTGGATTTTTTTTAGTAATTTTGGTTCCTTTTGAAATCGTATTACATTATCCTAATATTGATAGCTCCCATTGGCATAGTGAAGACGTTCAATGGATCGTTGAAAAAATTTTCAGAAAAAAAAGCTTATGGTTTAAATAGCTTCGACACTTTCTTCTCTCAATTTTCTACCGAACTTTTGGATTTTGCCTGTTTTTGTTGTTGTTTTCATAGTCAATGACTTGTTGTAATGTCTTATTGATAAATTTTGAATGACAAACATCCTAGTCGTCACATCATCTAGGCATAATTTAGCGTATTAAATGCCTTCCGTTGAAAGCTGTAGAATTTTTTGACTTTGATACTATGGGTTTTCTCAAAAATTTCGTGCTTTTGATGTATTTTTCTTTGCCATACGACTTATTATGATGAGTTATTGATATCACATGAATGAAAACTATGATTGCTATTTCATCGAGGCAGAATTTAGTGTGTTTAATTAACTTAAAATGTAGCATTTTTTTTAAATTCAAACATCTATTTTTGTTATCTCTTCAATTGGTTGACAATTAAGTCAAAAATGTAGATGAGCTCGGGTCGGAACATCATGTGCGAACGCACATTAACGAGCCGCCTTGTTTCTTTATAGTCTTTTTTTGCAATTCTTTCCAAAAAATGTTTCTTAAATGCGTATTTCTGCGACTCCCGGCTGTAGTCGAACAAAATATGTGTATTCATTCTTGAAGTCGATTAATTGGAAACTTGCGAGTGGCTAATAACGTATGTGATCTCATATGTTGCTTAATTCGTGAATGCTGCTAACGGTCCTAGCGACTTTGGTAAAGTTCTCACATATTTGTACAAAAATGTTTGCGAAAGCTTTAGTTTTAGGACAAACTCTTGTCATAATTGTCGTTCTGCCACAAAAAACATCACTAACATTATTGTTTTTATAATTTAAAAGGTTGACTCCATTTGCTTTGTTTTCATGAGCGCCATTAAAATGCTATTGTTTTTCATTCATTTCATTTCCCCATCGTGTTTCTGGTCGTTAAATAATACAATGGCGCTTAGTGTGTACTGTCTCAGAAAACTTGTTTCCTCTGAAGTATTTTCATTGTTATGAATTTTTGTTTGCCCCCTCCTTTTTCCCCACTGTGGTTTTAGTTTCAAAACGCTTTGCTGTGTTTCACTCTTTCGATAAAATAATTATGCTTTCAAAGATAAGTTGATCAAGAATTAACTTGCGATCTGTTGGACAACTACATTGTCAGACTATACGCTTCAGCAACAATCGAAAACAGAATCAACAAATCAAAAAAGACCTGATGCAGTGTGAAAGGTGGTAGCATCATAGAGAAATAGTCTTTTTTATGGAAACACATTACTGATGTAGGGAAAGGCAGATGACTTGTTTTTCAATTTCTGAGTTTTTAGATTTGCTTATGGTTATCACGATACAGCTTGCAAAAATTATTTTACGACCAAAATTCCGAAAGTTCAAGTAACAAATTTTCCTCCATTTTCTTCTAGCATCAATTTCCTGTGGACACACAGAGTGTGAGAAAAATTCATCTGATAACCAGAAGGTAACCTAAAAAAATGTTTACCTTTTCTAATCAAAATCAATCGAGAATTGCAAGTTTGACTTCAAAACTGTTTCATGTTTGTTGTTAAATTTTCTGAAGTTAAAGTTTAATTTTTCAATTTTCTTCTTAAGATTAACAAAACCAATGCCCATTTATGTTTCAAAAATTTACAATTATAAGTAATTTTTACTAATTTTACTATTTTTCATCGAGTTTTCCTCGCAGTTTTATTCATTACGAGTTTATTCATTTTCAAGCGTGTTTATTCATTATATTCTTACGACGATAAGAGAAATCTGCTAAATTTCTACACCACTAGAGGTCAACATTAGTCAATTCCTTGATAAATTTTTCATAACAGAGTTCTTTGTGTTCACTTTTCCCTGATCGAAAAACAAAAACTAAACTCCCATGCAATAAAAAAAACGCCAGGTATTCAATGATGAAGTCTTAATATTTTCTGAATTATTCAGTTTTATTACTTGTCGCGTGAGATAGATTTGATATCAACGAGCGAGTTGCATTCTGTCTGGCTGTATGGTTTAGCAATATTGGAAACGACAAAGATAGCCGTTAGGAGATCAGTTTTCTTCTCTTCAGTGTACAGTAATGCAGCATTTGTGAAACAAAGTTTTAAATAGGCAGGTCGAATTCTTCACTGAATACACTGCAAGCAGAAACAAACGTGTTTTTGCTATTTTTTCGCAAACTTACTTGTTGGGTTTTCAATTTATAAGGTGAAGCATGCGAAAATTATAGTTTTTGCGATCGAAAAGTCCTAACCCATATTTGATGATGTTTTTGTAATACAGTGCACTTCCTTTGATGAACACTCAGTAACAAAAACGGTTAACTATGAAATAGGTTAGTCATTAACAACAGAAAGTTTCCACCTAACTGATAGATGTTGGTAAACTTACAACACCCTTTTGTGAACTATTTTCTAAAGGAATTGGACAAAAATGTAAAATTTGGTTGCTATGGAATGTTACTAGGTTTTTTAGTTCATGAAAAATTTATTTTTTTCCCATCGTTTTCTTAAACTCGATCTATGAAACTGTTGCCAGTTTGTTGAAGCTATAGTGCACCATTGTTATTCAGATATACTAATACGTTGAATTGTATGCTTTCAAATGCAAATATGGGAACCTTCTACGCAATCAATCGAGCCTTCTTGTTTAATTCACGATTTTATGTAGAAGATCGTCGCTTATCTTGCAACATCCTTCCCAGATTGAGATGCGCGACCCAAGCCAGCTCTGATCAGACTATCCAGACCAAAATCGGCTCTGATCAGCAGATCCAGACCACAATTGGCTCTGATCGACCGACTTCAGTCGCGCACTGGGGGTGCCAGATCGACTTGAGTCGCGCACTGGGGAGCCAGACCCATTCGGTCGCGCACTGGGGGTGCCAGACCCACTTCGGTCGCGCATTGGCGGTACCCTGACTGTCACGTTTAACTATTGAACTATAGCAGTAACCATTGTATCATATATTTTTTCCAGAAATATAGACGCCTTTTTATGGATATGGTTTTTGAGTTTTTCAGTAAAAAATATTAGTTTGAAACAAAAATTGTCTTAAGCTCAACAACAATTATCAAAACTTCTTCTTTGGCGTGGTCTTTGATATTCATCAAGTAAAAATGAGAAGTGCTCTTCAAAAACGGTCCCAAGGGTAACTATATCTTCTTTTTCTGGGGACTGTTTTTTTTCGACTGGAACTCTTGGTTCTGATTAGACCGTACAGACTCTGGAAAGAGCTCTGTTCAGCCCATCCAGACCATACCACAAAATTATGCAGACCATGGACCACGCTCTGATCAGACTGTCCAGACCGCAAGTAGTGCCCTGATCTGACCATGTAGACTCTGGATTGGGTCCTGATCAGACAATCCAGACCGTAGACAGTGATGCCAGACTCTGTGGATTGGACGCGCTTTACCCCGGTCTCATCAGGGCTGGCTTGGTTCGACGTAAATCTTGCGCGATCTTGCAAGAATTTTTCAAGACCTTCCAGTGCGTAATGTTACCAGACTCTTGCAAGATTCATGCAAAATTTTTCATGACAGCCGTCCGTAATAGAATACAATGCTGCAAACTTATGGAATTAATATAGAAATTGAAACTTTAAAGTATGAAATGTTGGGTGTAAATCGACAGATTTTTATGCATAAACTGTAAATTCTAAGCCATAAGTTTCCTGAAAATTCATGCACATTGCCAGAAAAAGAGGAAACAGGAACCAGGTAAACGTTGGTTAAGCACCAAGAATGACTGGATCTGGGGAAGGGAGAATAGTTTTGCGGTCTTGCTTGCTGCGGTTTCTCATATCTAATGTTTTTGATCTGCAATTTTTTCTGTTGTTTTTTTTTGTTTTAAATGCCATCAGTGAGCCAGAAGATCTAAAAACGTTCATAAGAACAAAAAAGATTAGCATTATATTTTACAAGTAGAAAATGGTATAATATCTATCTGATGATGACAAAAGCTCGAGTCAGCATAGTTGTTTCGACCAAATTTTGTGGCGGAGGAATTCATTATACTCCACTGTGTTTTTTTTATCAGTCAATTTTCGCCAATCAATATATTAATCATACAAGATTGTGAGTGGTATCATAAGAAAACTTGTCAAGTGTAGAACTGCAAATTTAAAAGAGTTTGTTTAATTTTTGCTTCTTCAGAAGAGTAACGGAGGTTTTTAAGACTGGTAAACGTTAGCCTAACTTCCGTTGTTCTGTTCAAATTTTTCGTAATTTTTGCCTAAATTGTGAAGAATATTAGCAATAGTCTCATTGATTTTACGTTTAAAGATGGAAGAGAGTTGTTGAATAGTTTGGAATAACTGTTTTGGCAAAGTTTTCTGCTAAATTAAAAAAAAAATTCAAAATTTAGGCAAAGTTTTCAAATTTTTTTTTAAAAAGCATTTTTTTCTCCTTTTTGATAAAAATGGCATCAAATACGCTGACACAATCTTCTTTCACACAGATAACGACTGAAAGAATCTCCAGTTCCCAAGGAAGTTTTCAGGAATAAGTATTTCTGTGGTCTTTCGCTTACTTAGACTAATATTTATAAGAAACTGCAGAGATCATTTTTAATACATTAAAATAAACGTAAAGTACTATGCAATTTTTCAGAACAAATTTGTTTTTTTAACAGTCGAGAAGCATTAGCAAAGCCAGTTTTGGTCTCATTGATGATTTGTGCAATGAAAAAGGATTCTGACTGTATTTTTTGTCAGTCTATAATGAAAATTTTTTTCTTTCATCCCATATACAAGAAAGACTTTTTTTCCATTTAGAGTATCATATAATAAGAAGTCCAACAAAGAGCAATGGAACAATATTGTGTTTTATGAGTAGAGCCCATGGTTTTTATGGCTCCAAAAAATTATTTTCGTAATTTTTAATTAAATTTTTGAGACTTGCAAGCTTTTGATGTTCTTTTTGTAGCTTTATTACTGAATCTAATTAACCAAATGTTGAGAACAGTTTCTAGAGAGAACTACTAGAAAAATTTTCTTGTGCTTTCAGTTAATAGAAATGGTGCTTTGTTATTATAACTCGAGTTATTATAACTCGTTATTATAAGTAAATAAAATTCATCGATTTTTTTATATAATGACTTGCCGGTCAAATGGGCTATTCCGGAATCATTTGTTTTTTTTTTCTGTTTTAAGGGAAAAGCAGCAAAAACATGAATAGTTTAAGCATAGTTCTGCAATTTTATATTTTAAAACCTACTTGCAATGTAATTGGGTGCTGTACAAAGTTTTTTTTTAAATGTTAGTTATAGACCAGAATAGTTTCAAACGAAACCTCAATTATTGACAGCTCAAACTGATGTGTAATTGTGTAGATCTAATCTCACTAATGACATGTGCAATTGATCTCCCAAGCAGTAAAATGTTAAACTAATTAACATTTTGTAGTTGAAAACTTACAGACGTTATGTCTTCCGGTGTTGACGATTTTGTTTTCAAAAACTAAAATGGTTTTTTGGTTTGCCATCTTCAATCTTACTTCTGCAAACTTTTAGCTCAGTCTAAGCAGAGAGAGAGAGGTTACCCTTTTTTAAGAAAAAAATACTGTTTTTTTTGTCAATTGAATAAGAATTTTTTAGTGTTGGCCTAACGAGTTTTCTTATTTCTTGTAAAAATTTTTGATGTTTTCCAATTTTTTCTGGTTCTATTTTGATGCCTTGTCAGCTCATTTCGACAAAGTAAAAAAAATTGACAAAAACTGATTTTTGCCTGTGGTTGTTTTTTGTAGTCTTATGACATTCTGGATCATGACACTTCTAATGGTTTTGAATGCAATTCTAAATATAGCCGTTGAATAATTTCAGTTGACAGCTAATTGCTTTCATGACTTTAGATTTGATTGTTTTCAAATTGTGTAAACAAATTTGTAGCATTGGTCTTTCTACTTTTGCCTGCTTGTTAATTATTCTTAAGAAAGACGGTTCCCAAATCGTTCGTGGTAAAATTTAAGTCATTGGGTTTAGATCACATTTTGATTGATGCTATGTTGAGTTTTTTCATCAAGTTTTCTTCAAAAATTGGATAGTTTTGGTAGTAAGTAATGCGTTTTTCATTTGATTTTGTTGTTTTTCTCGTCTATTACTCTCCCAAATGGCAGTTTTCATTGGCCTTCTAAAGAATTATTGTTTCATTTGTATATTGGTTAGTGCTTAAAGCAGTTTTTTAAATGGGTAAAGCAAATATTTTCGAACAAAAGGTGATTTTTCGAACAAAAAAAGTTTCCTATCTCTTCTTCATTTGTTGGACAATTAAATCAAAAACATGGTTGAACGGGATCCGAACATTATGTGCGAACGCACATTGCCGAGCCTCCGTGTTTAATTTACAGTTCAGAAACTTGCTAAAGAAGCAGCAATTTCTGCTTTTTTAAAGAAAATTGCTTTTCTTAATGAATGTCCAATAATTTATCCAGCTAAATAATGAAACAGGGATTTTTAACACAGAGAAAAATTTGTGAAACTAGGCGCTTCACGTTTTCTGTTCTTAGTTCTCTGGAAATTTCTCAACTGCTTTTCTATTTTTTAGTCAACGTGTCCATTGGAAGTAATATCTTAAAAAATTAATTAAAAATTCAATTTTAGCATTTCCAACACAGGTACCACGCACAAATAGAGAATATCGTTTTTTTTTCAGTTTGTTGCAAGAAAAAAACACAAACCGACAGTATAATAAAAGGTTGTAACTAAATTATTACGATACACAAATTGTGAAAAAGTTATAAAAAGTATATAAAAAGTAAATACGGGAATAAAGAAATGACAAACATAAAAATTTTGCAGAACATGAAGACGGGCGTGTTAATGGCGAGAAAAAAATTGGACTCGTAGATAATTAACGCTTGAAAACGATACAATAATTCAGTATATAAATACCTTTTGTTTTTTTCCGAATGTTTCCATTATATATCGACCAATAATAAGCTGAATATGGCGGAAAACAGAGCATGTCAGCGTCAATTCTCGCAAATTATAAATCAGCAGTACTCTTGGTTAAAACTCATACTCAGAATACCCTCAAATCATTGAACTGTAATCGTCCATACTGATACAGATCAATTTTTCAGGAATGATAACGAATTGCCTAATGATTAGATAGAAAAACAGATCTGTAATTATTCCCCATCCAGCACGACGGGGGAGGAGGGGGCTATGAACAATTTATGAGGTTTTGATAGAACGTTAAAATTTATTCTGTAGTCTGCCCGAGCCGAAGTTCCTGTCCAAAATTCTTAAAATCAGGCTAGAATAATAACTCCGTTCGCTGAGAACCAAGAGTATTGTGTTTATAATCCCACATCCCATATCCAAATTATGCATGTGTTGGCGATATACTTCAGGAGTTCTAGTTTTCATTGAAAAAATACTTGAATTGTCGTAAATAATTTCCGGAAAAATTCATTTTAGTTATTAATTGAAAAATCCTGTTCTACAGAGTGCGTATGTCACAAACCCTAAGATGGGTCAAATAAAGTATAGCATCCTCCTACCAATTACCGTAAATATACCATAATGGGGTAATTTACGGGTATTACTTGTTAATCGCTGTAAATTCGTGGGGGGAGCTATAATGGGTCAGACCCAAAAAAATGGTTATTAGCACTAACCGATGAAGTGATCCTTGATCAATCTTGTGAAGAGGCGCAAGATCTTGGCTTTCATTGCAGAACATGAAATTTTTTAGCAAATAACTGGCGAGCTAAAATTTTCTTGACGAATTTAGATAACCCTTAGTGCATTCCTTTTTTCTCAAAACAAATGCGAAAAACTTTTTGCATGCATATATGATATGTAATATGATCATGCGATAAGAAGATCTTATCAAGAATAATTTTAGGGTCTTAATTATTAAGATATCTCGTTTATTGTCAAGAATATTTATCGATAATCATCAAGAAGAATAATCGATTATTATCAAGTTCCATTTCAGAGGGTATATTTAATTCAAATAAATTTGATAAAAAGACAAGACGATTTCTCTAAAGGTTTTCAAAAATTTCCATAAAAATCGGATTTACTCACTTCACTCCACTGTTAAACTTCTCTCTCCGTTTTTCGTCTTCCATCGTGAACAAACAAAGTATTCCTTCAACAATTTTCCGCGCGAAAAATTAACACTAAACTGTTTTTATAACTGGCACTGGATGTTATGATAAAGTGAAGATAGTGCGCTTATTTTTCGAATAATCCGGACAGATCTGAAGTGCCAAAAAGTGCAAGGGAAATGTTGACAGAACAAACAAGCAAGATGCCATGTTTACTTTTTACACAGTTAAGGATACCATCCATATTTTAGTTCATATGACGTAGCACTATCGCTCCGGGAGCTCAAAATGTTTTCATGATAGATAGATTTGAATATAAAAATGATGTTAGTAGTAAACTATGTTCATAATATTAGCAAAATTAAAAAGAGATAGTAAAAGCTAAACTATTATGTTAACAGTTAAATTCTATTTTCATATTAATACCAAAATTAAAAATATACTCACTCGACTAATTTCTTCAGCGCTTTTTTGATTGACATCTGTGGTTTTATCCCAGCGGGCGACCATAAACACCGAAAGATTACTCGATAGGAGATTAAAAAACGGATTTATAATAAAGCTGATAATAAACAAACTGTTACAAACAATAGACGGAATAACAAGTCTAGTCAGCAACAGAAAATAAATGAATGAGCGCAAGCTGTTGATCGATATTTCTTTGTAACTTCAGATATTTATAAAACCGTTATATAAACGAGAAGTTTACAAATATATTTTTTAAACTGCTCTATAAAGATAACGCTTTCTCAAAGAAATTAACACGCAATATTTTGTGAAATGATAACTGATACAAAATGTTTCAAATATCAATTATAGGCTGCCTTCAAAACCAACTGTTTTTTAATTGATTAATTTAAATATTCCTATAGTTGAACTAATTTCATCAAACTGATGAATAATGAAAAGTTTATCATATATCCCTCACCAATTGATTTGATGATTCGTTCATTTTAAATGCGGGAACCTATTGGCTAAACAAAAATAAACAATTGAGTTTCAGTGAAAGATATTATGTTACCATGCCAAAGGGAATGTACAGTCAAAGTAATTACAAAATCAATGACACATTCTTTAACTTTGCGACTTTAGACTTCCGCTCCATTTGACATGGTGACTGATGTCTTTCACTTGAATTCAAATGTTTTTATGAGTGAACTGGGGATCAAGATAGCAGTCCAGAGATTGGCTGCAGGAGAACTTCCTCCTGGAAAGACTTGTAAAACCATATCTCAGAAAAAAATGCTGATATGATGTAGAAATGGAATTTCTAACTTAAGCTATCTTAAGAAATTTAAGAAAACTTAAGAAATTATGGCAAAGTACTAACCTTGGGTTATTTCTCAGAAGCTCCGAATTAAATTAGATTGAAAGAATAATGGCTAAGTAAGTTAGGACTTTAGAGGCGGTTTTTTCAACAAATATTGATTTTGATAGGTACTGACAATTCTGACTTTGTCTGAACTGAACGGATTCATAACCTTTGATGAAACTTAAGATTTCTCAGCTCAAATTAGAGGTTACTTACTAAATTGGGGATGAACTTGTTTTAACCATGGGATTTTTTGGGACTTTTCGCATGAGATTAATTTATAAAAAGAAATCGGACTTGATTATATCTCTTTTATTTACTTTTGCGGAGTATATATACCGCTTGATTTTTGTACTTTCTTAGAGCTTCTTTTTGAATTTAATTTTGTAATTGAAGTCTCTCCTTTCTGTTGGTAAGACAGAGAGTTCTTAGCTAGATTTCGGCGTGTCTTTGTTATAGTTTTCTTAGTAGGCATAAATACGAGAAGTTAACTGGTGTAAGTTAACTTTTGCTAAGTATAGAAGTGTGCCCGTTTTCCTTTATAAGTTAGTTTGGGCAGAAAGTCTTTAAGAGAATTAAAGTCGCCTAGAGGGCTAACTTAGAGAAAAACTAAACTTAGGAATTATTTTCAAAACTTGTTGGAATTTAGAGGCTAAGGCCCCGAACCACCTTAGCTGAATTTTAAATTCTACATTGGCGACCACAGAGGGATTATCAGAATTTGAAGTACGATTTAAAGCTCATGATTTAAGGAAAATGTGAAAGTTGTCTATATGTGATAACGTGAAAGTTCTAGGCATATAAATAAGTTTTTTTTTAAAAAAATTGCGATCTTTAATTACCTTGCTTCCTGTACTAGAACCAAAGTGACCACAACTTCACTGAGAAATGTCATCACAAGAGGAACTTGGTCTCAAACAAAAAGTTGGCAAGAGTATCACAAAGTGGGCGGACAGGGTTTACCAAAAATGCTATCGAGAAAATCTAGGAAAAACCGACCAAGAGTTGGATCGTCTGGCCCACTGGATTTTCATCAACGGGCTACAAGTGGAGAGCCTGAGGAGTGAACTTCATAAAGAGCCATTTGTGGGGTATGCTGTTACGGTGGGCTTAGCTATTGACCAGGGAATCAGTAGTGCAACACAGCCTCAGCCGGTAACAATGCGGGACGATGATGATGATGCTTGGAGCACTATTGCGACGATTGGGGAACAAAATACCAGAGATGCCAGCACACAAAAGGAGATGGAGGTTCTCGAAGCAGCATTCAGTCCCGAATTTCACTTCTGTTTAATTCAATTGGTCCTCTCTGGGCAACAGAAAATGAGATGGGCTCTTGAACACTTGATGCAGGGACAACAGGCAATTGTTGGAGGCCAACAACTTCAAACGAGGTCCCGGGTAGTATGCCAGCGGTGTGGTCAAGAAGTCCACTACAGTCGGGGATGCGCAAGATAGAAACGATTCGTGTGCACTGTTGTCTCTCCTCGAAAGCATCAAAACAAAAGAACTTGCAACTGTTTGTGAATACTCAGACCAAGGACTAACTAAACCTTTTATAAGTTCTTTTTCTATAAATTTGTTTTACGTTTCTATTTACTGATGTAAATCGTTTAACTAAGTAATTATAACTATTCAGGAGAATAGTTAAGTCCAAGTGGGTGGTGTAGAAATGGAATTTCTAACTTAAACTATCTTAAGAAATTTAAGAAAACTTAAGAAATTATGGCAAAGTACTAACCTTGGGTTATTTCTCAGAAGTTTCGAATTAAATTAGATTGAAAGAATAATGGCTAAGTAAGTTAGGACTTTAGAGGCGGTTTTTTCAACAAATATTGATTTTGATAGGTACTGACAATTCTGACTTTGTCTGAACTGAACGGATTCATAACCTTTGATGAAACTTAAGATTTCTCAGCTCAAATTAGAGGTTACTTACTAAATTGGGGATGAACTTGTTTTAACCATGGGATTTTTTGGGACTTTTCGCATGAGATTAATTTATAAAAAGAAATCGGACTTGATTATATCTCTTTTATTTACTATTGCGGAGTATATATACCGCTTGATTTTTGTACTTTCTTAGAGCTTCTTTTTGAATTTAATTTTGTAATTGAAGTCTCTCCTTTCTGTTGGTAAGACAGAGAGTTCTTAGCTAGATTTCGGCGTGTTTTTGTTATAGTTTTCTTAGTAGGCATAAGTACGAGAAGTTAACTGGTGTAAGTTAACTTTTGCTAAGTATAGAAGTGTGCCCGTTTTCCTTTATAAGTTAGTTTGGGCAGAAGGTCTTTAAGAGAATTAAAGTCGCCTAGAGGGCTAACTTAGAGAAAAACTAAACTTAGGAATTATTTTCAAAACTTGTTGGAATTTAGAGGCTAAGGCCCCGAACCACCTTAGCTGAATTTTAAATTCTACATATGATAACATATCAACAGTGAAACCATTACTTGAAACCATTTTCTGGACTGTTAGTTTTTATCTCCAGTTGAGTTAAACATTCTATAAGCGTTGAAGTCAAGGATGGTTGTATTGGTTTACCTCAGAGCATGATTCAACAAGTTTCTAATATCCACCCACAGTATACACAGTATATCCAACTTTACCAGCCAAGAAATTAGGGAATCTAAAAATGTTCGGTTTCATCTTTTAGGGGCTGCAGCAAGATCTAAGATACAAATATTTGCAGTTTCTGTGAAAACACACTATTCTCAGATTATGGGAAAGGATGTCTTGGAAAGAATCAGTCCTGTGTAAGGTGGTAAAAGAAACATTTCAATATTATCGAATTAGCTCTACAGATGGGTATCTGCAGGAAAATGTTAAATAATTCTAGATAAAATTTTTCCAGAAAACACTCCTAAAACTGTGCTATTAATTGTAATTTTTAATTTGTATTACATTTTGTTTTGAATAGTGCAACTGGACATAAACTATGTCTGTGAATTGCTCTCAACTTTTGGCAATCGGATTTAGAGACTAGTAAGAAAAGTTACAAACACCTTAGCTTCGAGAAATATACCCCTAGACAAAACAGTCAAAAATAAGTATCATCCTACTTTAATGCTGAATAAAAATTAATTTTTCATAATTTTTTTGATAGCATGTAATAGAAGAAAACAATATATTTTGTTTTGTGGATAAGAAACTGATATTGAAATGTCGCGTTGGTGAATATTTAACGGTCACCTCCATTTTAGTGTCATTAAAAGCTTTATAAGATTTTTTTCTGTTTTTTGTTTCATAATTTGTGATACCGCCGTTTAGAAATATTTCAACTTAATTTTGGAAACCCATCAGCTGTGATTTTCCCACGAAGAATTTCCCTATTGATTCTTGAATTTTTATGGTGTAAGACCTGACAATTTGGTCTTATCATCACTTATCAGATAATGCGCTGCCTGACTAAGACTACGCAATGCATTTTTGTCAGCTCTTAGAAAATAAAAATTCTGAATTATAATGTCTCTGAACGATTAAAGTTCTGCCCAAAAGTGTTAGCTAAACGTAAACAAAAGTTTCTTGAATTTCAAACTCATTGAAAAAAAAATTAACAAAACCATGAGTGAACAATAAATCTAATAAATTGCTGAACCCTGATAACAGTCAATCAAAAATCAGTGTATTATTTGACCTAAATTTTAATCATAAAAAACAACAATTTAGCTGAGATAGAACGCTCATTTCTAAGATTTTCTCTCTCAAGAAGTCACGTGCACGAAATTTTTTTCAGGTTTCCATAAGTGGTGCATTTTTTAAAAAATGTAGTCTATTGTTGTGTGGTAAAATTTTAGCAAATTGCATAGCAAACTTCTTGGAAAATTTCTAATGCGCCTAAAGTCAAGCTTCTTTGAAAAAAAAATGAAACTCCAAGTTCATCTTATTAATTTTCCCTTTTGTTCAAATACATGAATCCACTGTTTAGCAAGACTTGAACACTACAAGTTACTCTTGAAGCAATTAGCAGGAATTTTTCATGTATAGAAATTCAAAGCAACGATGCAAGCAGAGAAAATTTTGTTTTTCTTGTGTTTTTTATATCATATTTAACTCAATTTTTCAACATTTTATCTTCATATGCCCCAATAAACACCAACATGGGGGTCTAAATAATCTAGATATAATTCGGGGAATCCTATGGGAATTCGAGCTCAATCTGGTGCATCCCCCTCGGCTCTGAACTCTATTCGTCTTAGGCTACCCAAAACTATAATCTTGTATACGCTTAGAGCTCTGATCTTATAACTTAACAGGCCTTAAGTCAAGCCACAAGACAAGGCAATTCTCTATTTAAGTTCTGAGTAAACCAAAGGAAATGGCGGGCCAATCGACTCAGACAAGCGAAGACTTGGAATTTGACGGGATCAGTGCCAATTTTCTGGACTAATGACTTGCATTTGACTATATAAAATTGGATGAATAAGACTTGAAACTTGTTTCTGGAATGTTCATGCCTTTTGGGCACCAGACACGGTATAAAAGTATAAGTCTTTATGATGAAAAAAGAATGTAAGCGCGACAGAGCTGCTATTAGAGTCGATATATTTTGTATAATAGGTACAAAGTAAGCTCATTAAATCGAAAGAGGAAATCCTTTCATCTGATTATTTTATTTTCATCCAACCACTTGTGGTGTCGCAGTGCTGTGGGAAAAGGAGGAAATTGCCGTATCTCTCTTCCTATATTCCTCTCCAGCCCGATAAAATCGATGGACCCTATCGATTAGAATTCAAAGTTGATACACTTAATGGTACCTTTTTAAAATGAGGTGATAGTGAGACAGAGCTAAATACTGCTTAGTGAAATGAAGTTATAAAAGCGTTCATAATTGAGTATTTATTTTTTAAAATAATCTGGTTCAGTTCGCAAGAAAATTGCCAATAATTTTGATAACACAGGCAGTGGGGAGAAATGAACGGTTGGAACAAAATTTATTCATTTTACCAGAAATTAACAGACTTGTGGAATATTTATCAAGGAGCAATGAGGCGTGCGAACGAAAAAAGATTAGATATCTGAATTTATCATGAAATAGTTCGAATTGGCTGAAAATATTGACGCTATTTGAAAATTGAGCTTCAGGTTGTTTGAGGTGTCACAAGATTTGCGCAGAAAAATAGCAAAAAACAGCATCCTCATAAAGCAAGAAAATGTTTTTCACCACTAAAAACTTCATACAGCAACTCACTGTTACCGAATAAATTGAGTTGTAGGTATCTCTTACAAAAAGTTCAAGGGGGTAATTTTAAGCATTGCTCTTATTATACATTTTATGTCACATTGGGGACCCAGCTTCGTATGTGCATATCTATTGCAACTCCAAGCACACGTGACATATTTTTTAACAACAAAATTTACTATAAAATGGCACGTCTTCTTTAACTGCGGATATATAACGTACTGGGGGCACAAACAAAAAGGATGGCAAATTTGTCATGATCATTTTTTTCATGAGAGACAGAAACATTCCAATTTCCGCCTTTCAAAACTTTTTTTAAGTTGAGTATTTTTTAATGATAAGACATATCTAACGCGATTCTTCCTTTCAAAGAAACTTATTACGTAATTTGGGAACGTATGAGTTGTAAAACTAATCGGAATTGCACTCTCAAAAACCCAATTTGTGTCTTTTTGAAAGATTTTGCCTTTCACACAACTTACTCTTTTGGAACCAAGAATTGTTAAGAAAAAACTTAATTTGGCTCAGTATTATCTTAAAGCAATAAAACAATTAGCAGTGTTATAAAATTCTTAAATCGAAACAAATTTTTTGCCATCTTTTATTATTAGTATTGTTATTTATGTTTTTAGGATGATATTGTTTATTTAATAATGAGTAAAGAGTTATCGCTTAAATTATAAGTTATTTCTCGGACTTGAGTGTCACAGTATATTAGCAATGATTCATCAATTATCAATTTCAACAGTACTGAACCCTTGAAACATAAAAAATAAAGTTGCTTTCTAAAACTAACCATAGAGCTTCTGACCTCCAACTGAACTTAGCTAGATGCCAGAATTCGCTCGATCTGAGCATGGATGTCTGGCAGACTTGACTCAGCATGAACAGACTGATATATAATTAGCACGCATGAGGCTCATATATAGTCTGAACAGAGCAAATCAACAGTCAAAAATTTTGAACTTGAGCATAACGATAGCTGTTGTTTTGATCTGCTACAAGGACAACAGTGGAATTTCGGGTCGGGGTTGAGTTTAGCAGTTTAGAACAGAGCTGAAAACAACACAGGTCGGACGGAGAGTGGATTGGGGCTGGTGTCTAAATTAATTATTTAAGGAGAACGGGGTCTTTAAAAAGTTCTAATTGAGAAGACGTTTGTGAGAAGTTGCCTGTGAAGAGTTAGAGTTGTAAGAAGCTGCGTGCCAGAAGTTGTGAGTGAGAAGTTGTGTTTTCATTTTCTTTTCGTTGTTTTTGTTCTTCACTTTGTGTTCGATTAGTGAGCAATCTGTTCGATATAAATGAGAAGTTACAGTTTGAGGCAATGTCTGATGTGTAACGGATGTTTGAGGCAATGTCTTTGGATTCCGAGACTTAGATGTAACGGAGACTTTGTTTTCTTGCAACGGTCAAGTAATATTAATCATATTGCATCCGGAAGCCTAGAGTATCCATGGGATCATGCGATTTTCATCGTACGTTCCTTTGGATTCCGAGCCAAAGGCATTGTTTGCAAGGATATCAAGAAAGAAGTAGTACGTGAAGACGTGAAATCTATGGTAGTAAGAGTGGAAACGGTGAACTGTTGAAAAGTGGTTATTGCGAACAAAATAGTTTTCACAACCATAGTCTTCAGAGCGATACGAGATAGTCGTCAGAACCAACGATACTCTTCAGATCAATACGTGATTGCACGAAATATTACAAGGGTACATGAACTGTCGACAAAACCGGAGCAGTGTGAATTGTGTCAGTTTTGGGCAATATATACAGCGAATTTGAAGCGACATTAGCTCCGGAATCAAAACAGTTGGTCGGTATCTGAAAGACTGGCGATGAAGAAGATGGAGAAGATTATCAATTTGGATCCTGATAAAATGTTTTATGTCAATGGTTTATGTTTATTCATCAGTCCTTTTAGGCAAAAAATTTATGTGTTTCGTTTTTGTGGTGTCAAGGGCCAACTGATTGCCTAAAGACCTGAAAAGAACTTTTTCTAGCTCGGATTCGTGCATGGTGACAACGATATCTGTAATTCCGTGAGAATTTTTGTAGCACCGCATCAAGATGAAATAAGCAAGTGTTTTCAGGTGTGTTTGAGCTGGGTATGTTTTTCACGAAAAATTGGCTCCGAAGTTGAGTCCAAGGCCTTTGTTACGATTCCTCATATAACTGTTCTATTTTGAGATTGTTGATTTTCCCCCTCTTTGTTTATACTGTTATAGTGTTGTCCCTTCTTCAGTTATGATTCGAAATTTGGTCAGAAAAAGATTTTGGTCAACAAAATTAGAAGTTTTTTTCAAATAAAAAAAAGTACATTGTGTTAAATTTCCTGGCTTCGATCAATTGTGATGAAATCTAGATCAATTTTTTTAGTAAAATGCTTCACTAAAAACAATTGCACTAATTGAAAAGTGGTTATTGAAAAGTTTTAAATGCAATATACGGAAGTGAATTTGGCCTGTAAAATGATTGGTTAAAAGAAATACCTCCCATGAAGAAAAGAGCTGGTTTTGCTATTCTCACTCATTCGGTAAAAACTTCTTGCTCCAAATATCTATATAAAAAAGTATCTTGACTTCTTTCTGAAAGTTTGGAGTCTTAAAATATGCCCACATTTAACTTACTATGAAAAGTTCTGTAAGTGAATCTGGTTGATGAGTTATCTGGACATCGTTGTAAATATGACAATTAACTACGAGTTGCCCTAAGAATCATAAATTCTATTTCGGAAACCTATTTGAATTGTCGCAAACAATAGCTCTTTGAATCTTGGTAATTCAATCTCAAAACTCATTTACAAAGTAAACAATGACCAGACGGAAAGTAACAACAAAAATAATGTCTGAGAGAAGCTGTGCAAATGACTAAAGCGGAGAATAGCGAATAGTAAGAAAAGAGAAAAGACACAGGCAGCTTTAGCCTGGCTACAATGGCTATTGTTGGCTGTGAAGGAGCGCCTTATGAAATAGTAATGGACGAGAGCACTGCTCAGTTCTTGTCAGGTGCACAATTCCCGCATTACACTATGGTAATCCCCTATTGAGCCCCACTTTAATTATTAATTGTGATGGGCACGCAAAACTTCTCCTTTCTGGCTCCTTTTCGATACTTTAAGAGAGAGAAAGCAGTGAGCAAGAACTGCTGCTGTCCCCAAGTGAACAAATCCTCCCTCGCTTCCTCTTTTTACACGATGCTTCGCGTGTGACTTGGTATAGTGTGACAGAATTAGTTCTCTATTAGACAGGAGTCCATGTTTTCAAAAATTGGATTTAGTTTAAATTAACGGATAGAAAATATTGCGTGATTAATGCGATTGGTAAGCCGTATATCATTCGAAAAGGGTGATAGATTTTGCCATCAACTGTTT
>NW_027450355.1:10000-24191 GCF_964194025.1 Convolutriloba macropyga | reverse complement strand
AGCTAGCTCAAGCTCAAGCTCAAGCTAGCTAGCTGGCTCAAGCTCAAGCTAGCTAGCTAGCTCAAGCTCAAGCTAGCTAGCTAGCTCAAGCTCAAGCTAGCTAGCTCAAGCTCAAGCTCAAGCTAGCTAGCTAGCTCAAGCTAGCTAGCTAGCTCAAGCTCAAGCTAGCTAGCTAGCTCAAGTTCAAGCTAGCTAGCTAGCTCAAGCTCAAGCTAGCTAGCTAGCTCAAGCTCAAGCTAGCTAGCTCAAGCTCAAGCTAGCTAGCTCAAGCTCAAGCTAGCTAGCTAGCTCAAGCTCAAGCTCAAGCTAGCTAGCTCAAGCTCAAGCTCAAGCTAGCTAGCTAGCTCAAGCTCAAGCTAGCTAGCTAGCTCAAGCTCAAGCTAGCTAGCTAGCTCAAGTTCAAGCTAGCTAGCTAGCTCAAGCTCAAGCTAGCTAGCTCAAGCTCAAGCTAGCTAGCTCAAGCTCAAGCCAGCTAGCTCAAGCTCAAGCTCAAGCTAGCTAGCTAGCTCAAGCACAAGCTAGCTAGCTAGCTCAAGCTCAAGCTAGCTAGCTCAAGCTCAAGCTAGCTAGCTCAAGCTCAAGCTAGCTAGCTAGCTCAAGCTCAAGCTCAAGCTAGCTAGCTCAAGCTCAAGCTCAAGCTAGCTAGCTAGCTCAAGCTCAAGCTAGCTAGCTAGCTCAAGCTCAAGCTAGCTAGCTCAAGCTCAAGCTCAAGCTAGCTAGCTAGCTCAAGCTCAAGCTAGCTAGCTAGCTCAAGCTCAAGCTAGCTAGCTAGCTCAAGCTCAAGCTAGCTAGCTCAAGCTCAAGCTCAAGCTCAAGCTAGCTAGCTAGCTCAAGCTAGCTAGCTAGCTCAAGCTCAAGCTAGCTAGCTAGCTCAAGTTCAAGCTAGCTAGCTAGCTCAAGCTCAAGCTAGCTAGCTAGCTCAAGCTCAAGCTAGCTAGCTCAAGCTCAAGCTAGCTAGCTCAAGCTCAAGCTAGCTAGCTAGCTCAAGCTCAAGCTCAAGCTAGCTAGCTCAAGCTCAAGCTCAAGCTAGCTAGCTAGCTCAAGCTCAAGCTAGCTAGCTAGCTCAAGCTCAAGCTAGCTAGCTAGCTCAAGTTCAAGCTAGCTAGCTAGCTCAAGCTCAAGCTAGCTAGCTCAAGCTCAAGCTAGCTAGCTCAAACTCAAGCTAGCTAGCTAGCTCAAGTTCAAGCTAGCTAGCTAGCTCAAGCTCAAGCTAGCTAGCTAGCTCAAGCTCAAGCTAGCTAGCTCAAGCTCAAGCTAGCTAGCTCAAGCTCAAGCTAGCTAGCTAGCTCAAGCTCAAGCTCAAGCTAGCTAGCTCAAGCTCAAGCTCAAGCTAGCTAGCTAGCTCAAGCTCAAGCTAGCTAGCTAGCTCAAGCTCAAGCTAGCTAGCTAGCTCAAGTTCAAGCTAGCTAGCTAGCTCAAGCTCAAGCTAGCTAGCTCAAGCTCAAGCTAGCTAGCTCAAGCTCAAGCCAGCTAGCTCAAGCTCAAGCTCAAGCTAGCTAGCTAGCTCAAGCACAAGCTTGCTAGCTAGCTCAAGCTCAAGCTAGCTAGCTCAAGCTCAAGCTAGCTAGCTCAAGCTCAAGCTAGCTAGCTCAAGCTCAAGCTCAAGCTAGCTAGCTAGCTCAAGCACAAGCTTGCTAGCTAGCTCAAGCTCAAGCTAGCTAGCTCAAGCTCAAGCTAGCTAGCTCAAGCTCAAGCTAGCTAGCTAGCTCAAGCTCAAGCTCAAGCTAGCTAGCTCAAGCTCAAGCTCAAGCTAGCTAGCTAGCTCAAGCTCAAGCTAGCTAGCTAGCTCAAGCTCAAGCTAGCTAGCTAGCTCAAGCTCAAGCTAGCTAGCTCAAGCTCAAGCTCAAGCTAGCTAGCTAGCTCAAGCTAGCTAGCTAGCTCAAGCTCAAGCTAGCTAGCTAGCTCAAGTTCAAGCTAGCTAGCTAGCTCAAGCTCAAGCTAGCTAGCTAGCTCAAGCTCAAGCTATCTAGCTCAAGCTCAAGCTAGCTAGCTCAAGCTCAAGCTAGCTAGCTAGCTCAAGCTCAAGCTCAAGCTAGCTAGCTCAAGCTCAAGCTCAAGCTAGCTAGCTAGCTCAAGCTCAAGCTAGCTAGCTAGCTCAAGCTCAAGCTAGCTAGCTAGCTCAAGTTCAAGCTAGCTAGCTAGCTCAAGCTCAAGCTAGCTAGCTCAAGCTCAAGCTAGCTAGCTCAAGCTCAAGCCAGCTAGCTCAAGCTCAAGCTCAAGCTAGCTAGCTAGCTCAAGCTCAAGCTCAAGCTCAAGCTAGCTAGCTAGCTCAAGTTCAAGCTAGCTAGCTAGCTCAAGCTCAAGCTAGCTAGCTCAAGCTCAAGCTAGCTAGCTCAAGCTCAAGCCAGCTAGCTCAAGCTCAAGCTCAAGCTAGCTAGCTAGCTCAAGCTCAAGCTAGCTAGCTCAAGCTCAAGCTAGCTAGCTAGCTAGCTCAAGCTCAAGCTCAAGCTAGCTAGCTCAAGCTCAAGCTCAAGCTAGCTAGCTCAAGCTCAAGCTCAAGCTAGCTAGCTCAAGCTCAAGCTCAAGCTAGCTAGCTCAAGCCCAAGCTCAAGCTAGCTAGCTAGCTCAAGCTCAAGCTAGCTAGCTCAAGCTCAAGCTCAAGCTCAAGCTAGCTAGCTAGCTAGCTCAAGCTCAAGCTCAAGCTAGCTAGCTAGCTCAAGCTCAAGCTAGCTAGCTCAAGCTCAAGCTAGCTAGCTAGCTCAAGTTCAAGCTAGCTAGCTAGCTCAAGCTCAAGCTAGCTAGCTAGCTCAAGCTCAAGCTAGCTAGCTCAAGCTCAAGCTAGCTAGCTCAAGCTCAAGCTAGCTAGCTAGCTCAAGCTCAAGCTCAAGCTAGCTAGCTCAAGCTCAAGCTCAAGCTAGCTAGCTAGCTCAAGCTCAAGCTAGCTAGCTAGCTCAAGCTCAAGCTAGCTAGCTAGCTCAAGTTCAAGCTAGCTAGCTAGCTCAAGCTCAAGCTAGCTAGCTCAAGCTCAAGCTAGCTAGCTCAAACTCAAGCTAGCTAGCCAGCTCAAGTTCAAGCTAGCTAGCTAGCTCAAGCTCAAGCTAGCTAGCTAGCTCAAGCTCAAGCTAGCTAGCTCAAGCTCAAGCTAGCTAGCTCAAGCTCAAGCTAGCTAGCTAGCTCAAGCTCAAGCTCAAGCTAGCTAGCTCAAGCTCAAGCTCAAGCTAGCTAGCTAGCTCAAGCTCAAGCTAGCTAGCTAGCTCAAGCTCAAGCTAGCTAGCTAGCTCAAGTTCAAGCTAGCTAGCTAGGTCAAGCTCAAGCTAGCTAGCTCAAGCTCAAGCTAGCTAGCTCAAGCTCAAGCCAGCTAGCTCAAGCTCAAGCTCAAGCTAGCTAGCTAGCTCAAGCACAAGCTTGCTAGCTAGCTCAAGCTCAAGCTAGCTAGCTCAAGCTCAAGCTAGCTAGCTCAAGCTCAAGCTAGCTAGCTCAAGCTCAAGCTCAAGCTAGCTAGCTAGCTCAAGCACAAGCTTGCTAGCTAGCTCAAGCTCAAGCTAGCTAGCTCAAGCTCAAGCTAGCTAGCTCAAGCTCAAGCTAGCTAGCTAGCTCAAGCTCAAGCTCAAGCTAGCTAGCTCAAGCTCAAGCTCAAGCTAGCTAGCTAGCTCAAGCTCAAGCTAGCTAGCTAGCTCAAGCTCAAGCTAGCTAGCTAGCTCAAGCTCAAGCTAGCTAGCTCAAGCTCAAGCTCAAGCTAGCTAGCTAGCTCAAGCTAGCTAGCTAGCTCAAGCTCAAGCTAGCTAGCTAGCTCAAGTTCAAGCTAGCTAGCTAGCTCAAGCTCAAGCTAGCTAGCTAGCTCAAGCTCAAGCTAGCTAGCTCAAGCTCAAGCTAGCTAGCTCAAGCTCAAGCTAGCTAGCTAGCTCAAGCTCAAGCTCAAGCTAGCTAGCTCAAGCTCAAGCTCAAGCTAGCTAGCTAGCTCAAGCTCAAGCTAGCTAGCTAGCTCAAGCTCAAGCTAGCTAGCTAGCTCAAGTTCAAGCTAGCTAGCTAGCTCAAGCTCAAGCTAGCTAGCTCAAGCTCAAGCTAGCTAGCTCAAGCTCAAGCCAGCTAGCTCAAGCTCAAGCTCAAGCTAGCTAGCTAGCTCAAGCTCAAGCTCAAGCTAGCTAGCTAGCTCAAGTTCAAGCTAGCTAGCTAGCTCAAGCTCAAGCTAGCTAGCTCAAGCTCAAGCTAGCTAGCTCAAGCTCAAGCCAGCTAGCTCAAGCTCAATCTCAAGCTAGCTAGCTAGCTCAAGCTCAAGCTAGCTAGCTCAAGCTCAAGCTAGCTAGCTAGCTAGCTCAAGCTCAAGCTCAAGCTAGCTAGCTCAAGCTCAAGCTCAAGCTAGCTAGCTCAAGCTCAAGCTCAAGCTAGCTAGCTCAAGCTCAAGCTCAAGCTAGCTAGCTCAAGCTCAAGCTCAAGCTAGCTAGCTAGCTCAAGCTCAAGCTAGCTAGCTCAAGCTCAAGCTCAAGCTCAAGCTAGCTAGCTAGCTAGCTCAAGCTCAAGCTCAAGCTAGCTAGCTAGCTCAAGCTCAAGCTAGCTAGCTCAAGCTCAAGCCAGCTAGCTCAAGCTCAAGCTCAAGCTAGCTAGCTAGCTCAAGCTCAAGCTAGCTAGCTCAAGCTCAAGCCAGCTAGCTCAAGCTCAAGCTCAAGCTCAAGCTAGCTAGCTAGCTCAAGCTCAAGCTAGATAGCTAGCTCAAGCTAGCTAGCTAGCTCAAGCTCAAGCTCAAGCTAGCTAGCTAGCTAGCTCAAGCTCAAGCTAGCTAGCTCAAGCTCAAGCCAGCTAGCTCAAGCTCAAGCTCAAGCTAGCTAGCTAGCTCAAGCTCAAGCTAGCTAGCTCAAGCTCAAGCTCAAGCGAGCTAGCTAGCTCAAGCTCAAGCTAGCTAGCTAGCTCAAGCTCAAGCTAGCTAACTCAAGCTAACTCAGCTAGCTCAAGCTAACTCAAGCTAGCTAAAGCTAACTCAAGCTAACTCAAGCTAACTCAAGCTAACTCAAGCTAGCTAAAGCTAACTCAAGCTAACTCAAGCTAACCCGAGCTAACTCAAGCTAGCTCAAGCTAACCCAAGCTAGCTAAAGCTAACTCAAGCTAACTCAAGCTAATTCAAGCTAACTCAAGCTAACTCAAGCTAACTCAAGCTAACTCAAGCTAGCTAAAGCTAACTCAAGCTAACTCAAGCTAACTCAAGCTAACCCGAGCTAACTCAAGCTAACTGAAGGTAGCTAAAGCTAGTTCAAGCTAACTCAAGCTAGCTAAAGCTAAGACAAGCTAACTCAAGCTAACTCAAGCTAACTCAAGCTAACTCAAGCTAACTCAAGCTAGTTCAAGCTAACTCAAGCTAACTCAAGCTAACTCAAGCTAGCTAAAGCTAACTCAAGCTAACTCAAGCTAACTCAAGCTAACCCGAGCTAACTCAAGCTAACTCAAGGTAGCTAAAGCTAGTTCAAGCTAACTCAAGCTAGCTAAAGCTAAGACAAGCTAACTCAAGCTAACTCAAGCTAACTCAAGCTAACTCAAGCTAACTCAAGCTAGTTCAAGCTAACTCAAGCTAGCTAAAGCTAACTCAAGCTAACTCAAGCTAACTCAAGCTAGCTCAAGCTAACTCAAGCTAGTTCAAGCTAACTCAAGCTAGCTAAAGCTAACTCAAGCTAACTCAAGCTAACTCAAGCTAACTCAAGCTAGCTAAAGCTAACTCAAGCTAACTCAAGCTAACCCGAGCTAACTCAAGCTAGCTCAAGCTAACCCAAGCTAGCTAAAGCTAACTCAAGCTAACTCAAGCTAATTCAAGCTAACTCAAGCTAACTCAAGCTAACTCAAGCTAACTCAAGCTAGCTAAAGCTAACTCAAGCTAACTCAAGCTAACTCAAGCTAACCCGAGCTAACTCAAGCTAACTCAAGGTAGCTAAAGCTAGTTCAAGCTAACTCAAGCTAGCTAAAGCTAAGACAAGCTAACTCAAGCTAACTCAAGCTAACTCAAGCTAACTCAAGCTAACTCAAGCTAACTCAAGCTAGCTAAAGCTAACTCAAGCTAACTCAAGCTAACTCAAGCTAACCCGAGCTAACTCAAGCTAACTCAAGGTAGCTAAAGCTAGTTCAAGCTAACTCAAGCTAGCTAAAGCTAAGACAAGCTAACTCAAGCTAACTCAAGCTAACTCAAGCTAACTCAAGCTAACTAAAGCTAGTTCAAGCTAACTCAAGCTAGCTAAAGCTAACTCAAGCTAACTCAAGCTAACTCAAGCTAGCTCAAGCTAACTCAAGCTAGTTCAAGCTAACTCAAGCTAGCTAAAGCTAACTCAAGCTAACTCAAGCTAACTCAAGCTAACTCAAGCTAGCTAAAGCTAACTCAAGCTAACTCAAGCTAACCCGAGCTAACTCAAGCTAGCTCAAGCTAACCCAAGCTAGCTAAAGCTAACTCAAGCTAACTCAAGCTAATTCAAGCTAACTCAAGCTAACTCAAGCTAACTCAAGCTAACTCAAGCTAGCTAAAGCTAACTCAAGCTAACTCAAGCTAACTCAAGCTAACCCGAGCTAACTCAAGCTAACTCAAGGTAGCTAAAGCTAGTTCAAGCTAACTCAAGCTAGCTAAAGCTAAGACAAGCTAACTCAAGCTAACTCAAGCTAACTCAAGCTAACTCAAGCTAACTCAAGCTAACTCAAGCTAGTTCAAGCTAACTCAAGCTAACTCAAGCTAACTCAAGCTAGCTAAAGCTAACTCAAGCTAACTCAAGCTAACTCAAGCTAACCCGAGCTAACTCAAGCTAACTCAAGGTAGCTAAAGCTAGTTCAAGCTAGCTCAAGCTAGCTAAAGCTAAGACAAGCTAACTCAAGCTAACTCAAGCTAACTCAAGCTAACTCAAGCTAGTTCAAGCTAACTCAAGCTAGCTAAAGCTAACTCAAGCTAACTCAAGCTAACTCAAGCTAGCTCAAGCTAACTCAAGCTAGTTCAAGCTAACTCAAGCTAGCTAAAGCTAACTCAAGCTAACTCAAGCTAACTCAAGCTAGCTCAAGCTAACTCAAGCTAACTCAAGCTAACTCAAGCTAACCCGAGCTAACTCAAGCTAACTCAAGGTAGCTAAAGCTAGTTCAAGCTAGCTCAAGCTAGCTAAAGCTAAGACAAGCTAACTCAAGCTAACTCAAGCTAACTCAAGCTAACTCAAGCTAGTTCAAGCTAACTCAAGCTAGCTAAAGCTAACTCAAGCTAACTCAAGCTAACTCAAGCTAGCTCAAGCTAACTCAAGCTAGTTCAAGCTAACTCAAGCTAGCTAAAGCTAACTCAAGCTAACTCAAGCTAACTCAAGCTAGCTCAAGCTAACTCAAGCTAGTTCAAGCTAACTCAAGCTAGCTAAAGCTAACTCAAGCTAACTCAAGCTAACTCAAGCTAACTCAAGCTAGCTAAAGCTAACTCAAGCTAACTCAAGCTAACCCGAGCTAACTCAAGCTAGCTCAAGCTAACCCAAGCTAGCTAAAGCTAACTCAAGCTAACTCAAGCTAATTCAAGCTAACTCAAGCTAACTCAAGCTAACTCAAGCTAACTCAAGCTAGCTAAAGCTAACTCAAGCTAACTCAAGCTAACTCAAGCTAACCCGAGCTAACTCAAGCTAACTCAAGGTAGCTAAAGCTAGTTCAAGCTAACTCAAGCTAGCTAAAGCTAAGACAAGCTAACTCAAGCTAACTCAAGCTAACTCAAGCTAACTCAAGCTAACTCAAGCTAGTTCAAGCTAACTCAAGCTAGCTCAAGCTAACCCAAGCTAGCTAAAGCTAACTCAAGCTAACTCAAGCTAACTCAAGCTAACCCGAGCTAACTCAAGCTAACTCAAGGTAGCTAAAGCTAGTTCAAGCTAGCTCAAGCTAGCTAAAGCTAAGACAAGCTAACCCGAGCTAACTCAAGCTAACTCAAGGTAGCTAAAGCTAGTTCAAGCTAACTCAAGCTAGCTAAAGCTAAGACAAGCTAACTCAAGCTAACTCAAGCTAACTCAAGCTAACTCAAGCTAACTCAAGCTAACTCAAGCTAGTTCAAGCTAACTCAAGCTAACTCAAGCTAACTCAAGCTAGCTAAAGCTAACTCAAGCTAACTCAAGCTAACTCAAGCTAACCCGAGCTAACTCAAGCTAACTCAAGGTAGCTAAAGCTAGTTCAAGCTAACTCAAGCTAGCTAAAGCTAAGACAAGCTAACTCAAGCTAACTCAAGCTAACTCAAGCTAACTCAAGCTAACTAAAGCTAGTTCAAGCTAACTCAAGCTAGCTAAAGCTAACTCAAGCTAACTCAAGCTAACTCAAGCTAGCTCAAGCTAACTCAAGCTAGTTCAAGCTAACTCAAGCTAGCTAAAGCTAACTCAAGCTAACTCAAGCTAACTCAAGCTAACTCAAGCTAGCTAAAGCTAACTCAAGCTAACTCAAGCTAACCCGAGCTAACTCAAGCTAGCTCAAGCTAACCCAAGCTAGCTAAAGCTAACTCAAGCTAACTCAAGCTAATTCAAGCTAACTCAAGCTAACTCAAGCTAACTCAAGCTAACTCAAGCTAGCTAAAGCTAACTCAAGCTAACTCAAGCTAACTCAAGCTAACCCGAGCTAACTCAAGCTAACTCAAGGTAGCTAAAGCTAGTTCAAGCTAACTCAAGCTAGCTAAAGCTAAGACAAGCTAACTCAAGCTAACTCAAGCTAACTCAAGCTAACTCAAGCTAACTCAAGCTAACTCAAGCTAGTTCAAGCTAACTCAAGCTAACTCAAGCTAACTCAAGCTAGCTAAAGCTAACTCAAGCTAACTCAAGCTAACTCAAGCTAACCCGAGCTAACTCAAGCTAACTCAAGGTAGCTAAAGCTAGTTCAAGCTAGCTCAAGCTAGCTAAAGCTAAGACAAGCTAACTCAAGCTAACTCAAGCTAACTCAAGCTAACTCAAGCTAGTTCAAGCTAACTCAAGCTAGCTAAAGCTAACTCAAGCTAACTCAAGCTAACTCAAGCTAGCTCAAGCTAACTCAAGCTAGTTCAAGCTAACTCAAGCTAGCTAAAGCTAACTCAAGCTAACTCAAGCTAACTCAAGCTAGCTCAAGCTAACTCAAGCTAACTCAAGCTAACTCAAGCTAACCCGAGCTAACTCAAGCTAACTCAAGGTAGCTAAAGCTAGTTCAAGCTAGCTCAAGCTAGCTAAAGCTAAGACAAGCTAACTCAAGCTAACTCAAGCTAACTCAAGCTAACTCAAGCTAGTTCAAGCTAACTCAAGCTAGCTAAAGCTAACTCAAGCTAACTCAAGCTAACTCAAGCTAGCTCAAGCTAACTCAAGCTAGTTCAAGCTAACTCAAGCTAGCTAAAGCTAACTCAAGCTAACTCAAGCTAACTCAAGCTAGCTCAAGCTAACTCAAGCTAGTTCAAGCTAACTCAAGCTAGCTAAAGCTAACTCAAGCTAACTCAAGCTAACTCAAGCTAACTCAAGCTAGCTAAAGCTAACTCAAGCTAACTCAAGCTAACCCGAGCTAACTCAAGCTAGCTCAAGCTAACCCAAGCTAGCTAAAGCTAACTCAAGCTAACTCAAGCTAATTCAAGCTAACTCAAGCTAACTCAAGCTAACTCAAGCTAACTCAAGCTAGCTAAAGCTAACTCAAGCTAACTCAAGCTAACTCAAGCTAACCCGAGCTAACTCAAGCTAACTCAAGGTAGCTAAAGCTAGTTCAAGCTAACTCAAGCTAGCTAAAGCTAAGACAAGCTAACTCAAGCTAACTCAAGCTAACTCAAGCTAACTCAAGCTAACTCAAGCTAGTTCAAGCTAACTCAAGCTAGCTCAAGCTAACCCAAGCTAGCTAAAGCTAACTCAAGCTAACTCAAGCTAACTCAAGCTAACCCGAGCTAACTCAAGCTAACTCAAGGTAGCTAAAGCTAGTTCAAGCTAGCTCAAGCTAGCTAAAGCTAAGACAAGCTAACCCGAGCTAACTCAAGCTAACTCAAGGTAGCTAAAGCTAGTTCAAGCTAACTCAAGCTAGCTAAAGCTAAGACAAGCTAACTCAAGCTAACTCAAGCTAACTCAAGCTAACTCAAGCTAACTCAAGCTAACTCAAGCTAGTTCAAGCTAACTCAAGCTAACTCAAGCTAACTCAAGCTAGCTAAAGCTAACTCAAGCTAACTCAAGCTAACTCAAGCTAACCCGAGCTAACTCAAGCTAACTCAAGGTAGCTAAAGCTAGTTCAAGCTAACTCAAGCTAGCTAAAGCTAAGACAAGCTAACTCAAGCTAACTCAAGCTAACTCAAGCTAACTCAAGCTAACTAAAGCTAGTTCAAGCTAACTCAAGCTAGCTAAAGCTAACTCAAGCTAACTCAAGCTAACTCAAGCTAGCTCAAGCTAACTCAAGCTAGTTCAAGCTAACTCAAGCTAGCTAAAGCTAACTCAAGCTAACTCAAGCTAACTCAAGCTAACTCAAGCTAGCTAAAGCTAACTCAAGCTAACTCAAGCTAACCCGAGCTAACTCAAGCTAGCTCAAGCTAACCCAAGCTAGCTAAAGCTAACTCAAGCTAACTCAAGCTAATTCAAGCTAACTCAAGCTAACTCAAGCTAACTCAAGCTAACTCAAGCTAGCTAAAGCTAACTCAAGCTAACTCAAGCTAACTCAAGCTAACCCGAGCTAACTCAAGCTAACTCAAGGTAGCTAAAGCTAGTTCAAGCTAACTCAAGCTAGCTAAAGCTACGACAAGCTAACTCAAGCTAACTCAAGCTAACTCAAGCTAACTCAAGCTAACTCAAGCTAGTTCAAGCTAACTTAATGAAGTTAACCCAAGCTAACTTGGGTTAATGAAGTCAAACTCAAGCTAACCCGAGCTAACTCAAGCTAACTCAAGCTAATTCAAGCTAACTCAAGCTAACTCAAGCTAATTCAAGCTAACTCAAGCTAATTCAAGCTAACTCAAGCTAGCTCAAGCTAACTCAAGCTAACCCAAGCTAACTTAAGCTAGCTTAAGCTAATTAAAGCTAATTAAAGCTAACTCAAGCTAACCCAAGCTAACTTAAGCTAGCTCTAGCTGGCTGCCACTGTTAGGCCATTTGGGAGCGCTTTTCTCGCACTCTGATTGGCTGCCACTGTTAGGCCATTTGGGAGCGCTTTTCTCGCACTCTGATTGGCTGCCACTGTTAGGCCATTTGGGAGCGCTTTTCTCGCACTCTGATTGGCTGCCACTGTTAGGCCATTTGGGAGCGCTTTTCTCGCACTCTGATTGGCTGCCACTGTTAGGCCATTTGGGAGCGCTTTTCTCGCACTCTGATTGGCTGCCACTGTTAGGCCATTTGGGAGCGCTTTTCTCGCACTCTGATTGGCTGCCACTGTTAGGCCATTTGGGAGCGCTTTTCTCGCACTCTGATTGGCTGCCACTGTTAGGCCATTTGGGAGCGCTTTTCTCGCACTCTGATTGGCTGCCACTGTTAGGCCATTTGGGAGCGCTTTTCTCGCACTCTGATTGGCTGCCACTGTTAGGCCATTTGGGAGCGCTTTTCTCGCACTCTGATTGGCTGCCACTGTTAGGCCATTTGGGAGCGCTTTTCTCGCACTCTGATTGGCTGCCACTGTTAGGCCATTTGGGAGCGCTTTTCTCGCACTCTGATTGGCTGCCACTGTTAGGCCATTTGGGAGCGCTTTTCTCGCACTCTGATTGGCTGCCACTGTTAGGCCATTTGGGAGCGCTTTTCTCGCACTCTGATTGGCTGCCACTGTTAGGCCATTTGGGAGCGCTTTTCTCGCACTCTGATTGGCTGCCACTGTTAGGCCATTTGGGAGCGCTTTTCTCGCACTCTGATTGGCTGCCACTGTTAGGCCATTTGGGAGCGCTTTTCTCGCACTCTGATTGGCTGCCACTGTTAGGCCATTTGGGAGCGCTTTTCTCGCACTCTGATTGGCTGCCACTGTTAGGCCATTTGGGAGCGCTTTTCTCGCACTCTGATTGGCTGCCACTGTTAGGCCATTTGGGAGCGCTTTTCTCGCACTCTGATTGGCTGCCACTGTTAGGCCATTTGGGAGCGCTTTTCTCGCACTCTGATTGGCTGCCACTGTTAGGCCATTTGGGAGCGCTTTTCTCGCACTCTGATTGGCTGCCACTGTTAGGCCATTTGGGAGCGCTTTTCTCGCACTCTGATTGGCTGCCACTGTTAGGCCATTTGGGAGCGCTTTTCTCGCACTCTGATTGGCTGCCAGTGTTAGGCCATTTGGGAGCGCTTTTCTCGCACTCTGATTGGCTGCCAGTGTTAGGCCATTTGGGAGCGCTTTTCTCGCACTCTGATTGGCTGCCAGTGTTAGGCCATTTGGGAGCGCTTTTCTCGCTTTTCTCTTCAGCTTACTTCAGCTAATTTAGAACACAACCGAACATTTGTAGCAAGACACCGCACAACCTTGGCTGCTTGGTTGCCTGAGCACAAGTTCAAGTTCTTTCCCAGTGCCGTAACACGACACTGGAATTTTCACCAAATGTCAACCACCGTTTGCCGTACACTCCGAATTATGTTACGGTGCTTATTGGCTAGAGAAGAACTCAAAAGTATGAGTTGATTGCAAGGCAGTAGACATGGTTTCGCACAGCATAGATCAACATAGAATAAAACTCTCTGCAGAATTTTGATCTTCCTTCTTCCTAACTCAAATGAGTAGCGAGGTCCATATCATGCACCACCGAGAGACTATCTTCTAGTCTATCTATACCACCAGCCCGAAGGCTAGCAATATTTATATCATGCACCACCGAGAGACTATCTTCTAGTCTATCTATATCACCAGCCCGAAGGCTAGCAATATTTACATCATGCACCACCGAGAGACTATCTTCTAGTCTATCTATATCACCAGCCCGAAGGCTAGCAATATTTATATCATGCACCACCGAGAGACTATCTTCTAGTCTATCTATATCACCAGCCCGAAGGCTAGCAATATTTATATCATGCACCACCGAGAGACTATCTTCTAGTCTATCTATATCACCAACCCGAAGGCTAGCAATATTTATATCATGCACCACCGAGAGACTATCTTCTAGTCTATCTATATCACCAGCCCGAAGGCTAGCAATATTTATATCATGCACCACCGAGAGACTATCTTCTAGTCTATCTATATCACCAACCCGAAGGCTAGCAATATTTATATCATGCACCACCGAGAGACTATCTTCTAGTCTATCTATATCACCAACCCGAAGGCTAGCAATATCTATATCATGCACCACCGAGAGACTATCTTCTAGTCTATCTATATCACCAGCCCGAAGGCTAGCAATATTTATATCATGCACCACCGAGAGACTATCTTCTAGTCTATCTATATCACCAACCCGAAGGCTAGCAATATTTATATCATGCACCACCGAGAGACTATCTTCTAGTCTATCTATATCACCAGCCCGAAGGCTAGCAATATTTACATCATGCACCACCGAGAGACTATCTTCTAGTCTATCTATATCACCAGCCCGAAGGCTAGCAATATTTATATCATGCACCACCGAGAGACTATCTTCTAGTCTATCTATATCACCAGCCCGAAGGCTAGCAATATTTATATCATGCACCACCGAGAGACTATCTTCTAGTCTATCTATATCACCAACCCGAAGGCTAGCAATATTTATATCATGCACCACCGAGAGACTATCTTCTAGTCTATCTATATCACCAACCCGAAGGCTAGCAATATTTATATCATGCACCACCGAGAGACTATCTTCTAGTCTATCTATATCACCAACCCGAAGGCTAGCAATATCTATATCATGCACCACCGAGAGACTATCTTCTAGTCTATCTATATCACCAGCCCGAAGGCTAGCAATATTTATATCATGCACCACCGAGAGACTATCTTCTAGTCTATCTATATCACCAACCCGAAGGCTAGCAATATTTATATCATGCACCACCGAGAGACTATCTTCTAGTCTATCTATATCACCAGCCCGAAGGCTAGCAATATTTACATCATGCACCACCGAGAGAATATCTTCTAGTCTATCTATATCACCAGCCCGAAGGCTAGCAATATTTATATCATGCACCACCGAGAGACTATCTTCTAGTCTATCTATATCACCAGCCCGAAGGCTAGCAATATTTATATCATGCACCACCGAGAGACTATCTTCTAGTCTATCTATATCACCAACCCGAAGGCTAGCAATATTTATATCATGCACCACCGAGAGACTATCTTCTAGTCTATCTATATCACCAGCCCGAAGGCTAGCAATATTTATATCATGCACCACCGAGAGACTATCTTCTAG